>NW_025740323.1:0-1387 GCF_021292245.1 Micropterus dolomieu
CAGAGGACCAAAGCGCTCTATGAGATGAGGATAACGCTCAATGTAACGATGCTTTGGCCGTAATCGTAAGTTGGGGAATACTTCCTGAAGAAGCTGCCTGTGATCTGAAATCTTACAGGCCATGTACTGAATGGTATCATCTGCGAAAGTATGACACATGGCAAGCTTAACTACATCTTTTATTTCCATTAGCACCTCCCAGAATTTGTCCCCTTCAGGGAAGCAGAGCGTGGTTCTCATGCCCGTTCCCGCCGATTGCTCCTCGAGTGAGGGCGGTTAACCTTATCAGAATGTTGGAAGGGAAATGACAGTATCGCCCTATTCAGCTCTTCCATAGTGAAATACTTCCTTGCAATCAAACCCTTCAAAGAATGTGCCAACTGGACAGGAGCCACACCTTCAAACAGGTCATGAAGGATGTCAGGTGGAAATCCTGTGATAGGACGGAAATAAGAGAGATGATCAGAGAGAACACAACTGCGTTTTACACCGTACTTCTCTTCGCTGTCATTGTTCTGCATTTCTTGAACGAGCTTATGATACAGATTTGTGGTTGTCATCTCAAAACTGCCAGTGACTGCATCTGATGTGTGCATATCCGTCTGGGTGGCAAGACAAAATCTGCAAAAATATGTAGCCCTCAAACTCTCACTGGAACCAGCCAGCCCATGGGCAGCAAGGTCATCAGCCGCAACAGAGTAAACTGTGCCTTTGAGACAGTGACCAAACGTCTCAATGTAAACACCCTCTTTTTCACGAGTTTTTAGGTCACTCAAGGGAGGCGCAGAAACCTTTTCATATCCAAGCTGCCGCACATCATTTCAGCTGCACAAAAGAGCCAGTTGAGTAGAGTGGAGTGCTGAGCGATACTTTACTGGCAGGTTAGCTAATGTCCAATAAACTGCACATACTTTTCTTTGATGTTCCTTGAGGGTTTGCACATAGCATAAAGAATTATTAATAATGGCTGACCCTCAACTGAGAGAAGCTCATTTTCCTGGAAGTAGGAGCCATCACAGTATGGGGAAAACTGTCCAGGGAACTGTGAGGTGGTTTCTTGAACTTTCTCAAGAACATCTGTTTTTTTCAACAACAACTGCAAAGATGTGAGGATGGGCACATACAGAAATGTACGCTGTGACGACTCAATAGGGTCCTCTACAGGCTTGGCAAATGGAAATTTATCCTCATAATATGACTTTCTCCTGTTTGCTGTTGACAGTGGTCCTTCAGAGGTAACAGATTTATACAAAATATTACTCTCTGAAACTGCCTGGACAATCTCTCTAACAAGAGTGTCAGTAAAGGGGCAGTTGTGTTTTTCCAGTATTTTGATTAGAGATTCTCTGAAAACTGGTTCTGACTGATTTCTTGTGTTTCCCTCGTG
>NW_025740324.1:0-5171 GCF_021292245.1 Micropterus dolomieu
GTACAGGTCCACAAGAGATGGAAGATTGCAGCCAATCACCTTCTCTGCAGAGCGAATGATGCGCTGCAGCCTGCCCTTGTCCCTGGCGGTGGCAGCAGTGTACCAGATGGTGATGGAGGAGGTGAGGATGGACTCAATGATGGCGGTGTAGAAGTGCACCATCATTGTCTTTGGCAGGCTGAACTTCACTTAGTAAACTGCCTCCTATATGAGCCAGCTCTGAAATCGCCTGAGCCAGGAAGCAATGCGAAATAAAACTTTGCATTAGGAAAGAAGGGGGGACAAAACATAGATTTTGAAATGAAACATGTATAATGCCTCCTCTGCCTATCAGGTGATTAACCTCACCACAAATCCACACAAGTTAACAGCTGGATCATCTTATTCTCTGGCTAATTTGCAGGAGAATAAATAATAACAATAATCTCACTCTCACCCGCGCCCCTTAACGTTAGTTAAGCGAGTATGCCCAGGGCTAACGACGCCGCTGGTGATGGAGGTGATGTTCAGCTCCTACTTGAGCTTCCAGTGATCCAGTGTCTGCACTCTGTTTCTATACTGAGTCTGTTTTTATAGTTTTTCTTATATACAGACACACATACATGTCGTATCTGATCTGCTGGAACTAACATCACTTGAAGGTTGTGAATTATAGCTTCATTCAGACTTTGCTATTCTAGTCTTTTCTGAGCTTTTTCATATGAAGGACTGTTCTGTCCATTTTCACATACAATATCTCTAATTATTGTTTGATTTGAGAGGATGTGAAGGGAGGCCATCCTCCCTCTTAAAGACCAAACAGAACACCCCCCTCTCCATCCTCATTAAATAAAAGGTGTGACTTTACATTGTTTAGTTCCATCAATGAATGTCTCTTCGTGTGTTTAGCTACATTAGAACTGAGTTTGATTTAGAAACGGTAAGGAAGCTCTGTCTCTCTGGTAGGATTTAATGGACTGGTCTATAAACTGGAACACTACTTTAGTGATGTTCACAGTTAGAGAGCGTTCTAAAGCTTTTTCCCATTGTTCTCCTTTTCCATCTGGTCACCTTAAGATGTCAGACAGTGTGTTTCCTTTCTGCAACATTTCACATCAGTAGACACGCAGAGGAAACACAGCACATATTTAAACTGTGGTTCTTATTAAACTTGCAACCACAGTCTTTGTGTATTTATCAGCTGGTTTCCTCAGACAGCAGCTCATTACACAGTCAGCTGCTGGGACGCCTCCAGGTTCATTCTGCCAGAATTAGAGCTCAAAACTAATAGCTAAACTATTATGAAATTATAATTCTACTACCTTTAGTACTAATTATAATATGAATGCAACAGGAGCCATTAAATTAATTCAATGAGAGATGAAAAGCAGATGGAGTGACATAAGATAACAAAATACACAGACAAGCACCAGACTGAGGGAAATACACTGGAGAACAGTTACAACAGGGATTTTACAGGTAATTGAACATTATGTTAAAATAAAGTTTAACTAATACAAATCACAGCACCCTGGAATCAAATATGCTGTCATATATATTGTTTACGTAACAGTCACTTTTGTTTGAAACTGCAGTTTGCAGTTCATTATGTTGCTCAAGGACACGTCAACATGTGGACAGGAGGAGCTCAAGTATCAAACCTTGTGATCAATGGCTGACCAGCTGAGCCGCAGCCGCTCATGTTAATGTGCTTTGTGATTAAAAAGAAATGTTTAAGTGTCAGATGTTATTATACTTTAAGTTTTATATTATGTCATCACAGACTTTCTGGCTGTGGACTCTCAGAGACTCACTGTGAAGTTGTGGCCTCAGCTCTGAAGTCCAACCCCTCTCATCTGAGAGAGCTCTACCTGAGTAACAAGAAGCTGCATGATTCGGGAGTGAAGCTGTTGTCTGCTGGACTGGAGAGTCCACACTGTAGACTGGAGACTCTGAGGTCAGGTGTTTTTACAATTTTTTTTTTCTTTAGTGGTTTAGTCCATTGACTGTGGCAGAGCAATGTTGAGCTGCACATTTAAAATCTTATTACAACAAGAAACACTCGGTAGTTCACTTTGAACCTCTTAAAGTATTGGTTATTGTTAGGTTTAGTGGAAGATTATTGCTTGGGTTAAAATAAGTATGTTAGGTATGTCACATGACTTAAGTTGTGTAATTACAGAAATACACTTTTTTTGCTGGCGGCCTTTTGCCTGTAAACAAGAGATCATTTCATCCCTCAGCTAGATGAGGTGAACGTTTCATCATAAGTTCCTGTGAGAAAAGACAGTAAAATTTGTCTCAAAAAGCTTTCAGCCCCAATTACACCTGTCATCACAGGACTACACTTTTAGAATGACGTGTAGACACATAACTATTATTAGTTGTATTAAGGGTTGATCCCAAATAGTTGAAGATTCGATGCTTCGAATGGGCAGAGCCTGATTCGACTGTCAATCTCACAGTCGAAGCTTCGCAGCAAAACAAGGATCATACCGTTTTTGCGATATGGTGGTGCTCAATGTCTGATTTTACGTAGAACTACCATTTTACTCCCAATAAGTTAATATACAGCCTATTACAATATACATTTCAGCGTTTAATGTTGTAAATAAACGTGTAAAAAGAATAAAACTTTCAATAAATGTTTTTGAAGTGCGTGAATAAATTCAAACTTGTAACCCTAACCCTGGGGCGTCAGTGCGCATGTGTAAGGGTAGCGTGGATGTGTGAAGTGGCAGATGAGAACTGTTGTTGTGCCGAGTTTTCCGCACCTCACAGGACTTTCGGATAATTTATCACCGTTGATGAACCACCCAAAGAATTTATCGGCTACTTGAAATAGACCCACGAGGAACCGCACGTGAGAGAGAAGGGTCTTCAAAAAGCCTCAGTTTAGCTGGAAATTGATAGTGTAAGTTGAATGAAAAGAGACTGCGGAGCTGCCATGTGTAACCCCCGCACTCGCAATCGCCACGCACTAAAAAATGCATGATTCCAACTATCAGTCTACTATAGGCATGACCTTACGATTCTGATTCGACTATGTAAATCCTGAGTCGGGGACAGCCCTAATTACTATATGAAAACATGAAGTACAGCAGATCGGTGCTGAATGCTCTGGTTGATATTACAACCTAATAATTTGATGTCAGCAGCTGTTTGACCGACTGACCTTTTGCTAAGCCACGCCCCCAAATACGCAGCTGGCCAATCGCGGCGCAGTATAGGTCTCACTCTAACAGCGGTCCGACACTTTCATGGCTGTGCTCCATTGACTCCTGAGCAAAAGGAGTCGTTTTCTAGCTTTATTTTGCTATATTTTTCAAGATCTGGTCAAATGCTATTCCTGGGACCCTTATAATAGATACAGTGGCTACCCAGAGAGGTTGAAGGGAAAAGTAGTATTTATTCCCTTTCCAAAACCTAAAATAAATCCAGAAAAAATTAGGCTTTGGATTGTTCCTAATGTAAAGTTAGTTAGGTAATTTTAGCTAACTTACTACTGGATGTAACGTAATATAAATCTACTGATCTGGTTTGTAATAGTGAACAGACCTCTGAGACCTCCCCAGCTTTACAGGAACAATGTTGATCCTTAATATCGTTGTCTTTTGTCTCAGTCGTCAGGTGACAACCTTCAAATGTATAATGCAAACCTTTCTGACTCTTTTCTGAGAACCCTTACAGCTTCTATAATGTTTAGACACCCTGATCAGGATTTATCAGGAAGACTGTGGACTGTGTGTGAGACCTTTGGATGTGTGGAAGAACACGGAACATGAATTAACATCAGATCCTGACCGACCGAGATTTAAATATTAAGTTATGCAGCTGTGCCTCGTGCTTAAATGCACCCAGAGTCTCTCTTAATGGAGATTCTCTTCACCCTGTTTCACCCAGCAGTTATTCACAGTGTTTATTTTTATGATCCTGCTGCCCATTCACACATCACACTCAACAATAACAACTTCAGTGATATCAAAGTGAAATGACATTAAGGAATGCTGTTAGAACAGTGCTTTATGAGGAGATTGATTTCTGGGTCACAGGCAGGAGGATGGAGAATCGAGGAGGCACACATTAGGGAAATGAGAAAGGCCCAGAGACACACAAGTGAGGAGAAAACCCGGGAAAACACAGCAGAAATACAGAGACCAGCTAGAGTCAGATTCAAGACAGAAAGTAACAAAAGTACGAACATGTCTGATTTGATCTTTATTCTAGACTGGCCTGAGATCAGCAGCATGGTATTGATCGTCCCTCTACTCATTTTGGGAAAAGCTCATTGATTAGGACATAGTAATGTTGAGCTCCACATTTAAAACCTGAACACATCTGATTGGATTAGAAATAGATTTTAATGTCCATCATTTATTCTTTATTCAGATTGTGGAGATGCAGTTTGTCAGAGATCAGCTGTGCTTCTCTGGCCTCAGCTCTGAAGTCCAACCCCTCCCATCTGAGACATCTGGAGCTGAGAGAAAACAACCTGCAGGATTCAGGAGTGAAGCTGCTGTGTGGTTTTCTGGAGAGTCCACACTGCAGACTGGAGACTCTGAGGTCTGAATCTGATATGTGTCATTAGGGGTCCAATCTCAAGGGGGCTGGGCCTAGTAATGAAATGAAAATGACAGGGCCCTGTATTTTGGCCCTAAACCGTTCAGTGTTTTATAAAACCAACAGCAGGATTTTAAAATCAGCTTTCTGACAGGAAGTCAGTGTAAAGACCTCAGAACTGGACTGATGTGATCCACTTTGTTGGTCTTAATGAGGACTCGAGCAGCAGCGTTGTGATTCAGCTGCAGCTGTCTGATCAAAAAAGAATTTTTGGTACCCTTCTGTTAAAGAAAGAAAAACACACAATGGTTCCCAAAATAACTTGAAACTGATTAAAGTAATAATGAATAAAAATGTACTTGTTACGTTCCTCCGGATGGTAAGTCCAGGGGGAGGAGGAGCAACAATATTTGAAATAAAAACCGGGGCAAAAGAGGAAGTCAGGGTTATGTGCGAACTAAGGTGTATTTATTCAATATTCAACAAAGGAAAACCAACTCAAAACTACTCTCTCAAAAGGAGACAGCGAGCCAACAAGGTAAGGCAACAATAACACTGGGTAAGTAACTGAGGGAGCAAGATTTAAAACTAAATGAACCGCTGAAAAGTCCTCTCTCCACTGAGGAGGTGAC
>NW_025740325.1:0-8688 GCF_021292245.1 Micropterus dolomieu
ATAAGCAAAAGTGAGAGACCTGCCTGTCTTTTTTATATTTCCCTGTTGCTTTTATGTTTTATGTAAAGCACTTTGAATTACCTTATTGTTGAAATGTGCTATACAAATAAACTTGCCTTGCCTTGAAATGCTACTATCTGCAGCAGCAGCACAGCTTCCAGGTGATGCAGCAGCAAAGCAGTTAGCAGAGCACTGATGGGTTACTGCATTGCTTAGTTTGTTTATTACATTTATTTGTCAATGACCAAATACACCAACATTAATCTGATGTAAGGAGAAAAGATGCATCGAACCAGATTCAGCTACTAGCTAATGTCTGTCTGCAGTTCCTGGGCAGGTCGACACAAACACTAATGAAACCAATACATTAAACACTAAAATCAGTCACAGATCCAAATATACACACAAATATCACACACTATGCAATGTTTCTAAATAACCATCGTCATGGTGTGTAATAAAATACAGATGAACAGACTGGTTGCTAAAGATCAATGTTTTGAGTGAGAGTTGGATTCGTGTCAAAGTGAGAGGAGCGTAGATATTTAAGAGCATTTTTAGAAATACAATCAAAACTTCTGAAGTCATTAGTGCATTACTTTTGTACTTGTACTTAGGTCATGTGAAGACTTTCAATATTCAGAACATGTCAGTGAATCATCTCGATCATGAGGAAGACCTGTAGTCCTGAAGTATAATCGCTTTAATTTCAGGAGAGAAAACTGTTGAAACGTCTTTATTTTTCCTCCTGCGGTTCCTCTCTCTCCGGTGGTTTGGTTGTAACTGTAGATCGGTCGAGCGGAGGGGTGATTTCCCTCAAGCTGTCGGGGAGCCAATCACACGAGCCAGGTGACAGGCGCTCCCTGAAGGGACCAATCATCAATCAGTCGCCGTGACATCTGCCTGATGACCCGCCATCTGTCAGAGAGAGAGAGAGGAGGTGAAGAAGAAGAAGCCCTTCGTCTTTATTTTCATGCTTTACGTCTTTTTATCCTTTTTTAGTCACTTTGTCGTTATTGTTCTTTTACCTGTTTTTAAGTAAAAGTGATTTTTTGATTAATTAACAAAAAGGAGGAGAAAAGAAACAAAGCGATGGAGAGATCGGAGGACGACAAACAGAAAAGAGGTGATAGAAAGAGGGAAGAGATAATGAGGAGAGAATGAAAAACAAAGACAAGAAGATCAACAGAGAAGGAGAAACAAGGGAAAGACAGAAAGAACGAGAAGAAATGAAGGAAGAGAAGAAGAAAGAAAAGAGGAAGCAGAGCAGGAGACAATAAATGGTTCATAGAGCGAGAAGAAAAACTGCGAAGGACAGAAGAGGAAGAGGAAAAGACTCATCCGCCTTCATCCTCCATTAGCTGCTGATGGATCGTCGTCAGGAGAGACTTCGGCCCTCGGGGGTCAAAGGTCACCCAGCTCTGAAAAAAAGAAGCTTTTCCCTCTCTCCGTCCTCTTCTGCTTTATTTACTCTCCCCATCTTCACCTTTCTCTTTTTTCATCCATCATCCCCTCTCCTCTTTCTCCTCAGCGTTTCCTTCTTTTCACCGAATCAGTCCTCCTTAAACGTGTCTGTCCGATCATCCGTAAACAAACACTTGTTTTATTAGTGACTGAGATGCATTTTCAGGTTTAGATCTTTAGGTTAAGCTTAGGAAAGGTTTCCTAAAAGCATCGTACCCGCGTGACTCCTGCAGGAGTTTAAGAGCGGCTCAAGAAGATAGGAATGAAAAGCTACACGATGGATTTAATGGTTTAATGTTTTTCTGCACTAATCATGACCCGGCTCTGCAGGGGAAAGCGAAGCAACAGAAAACCACATTATTTATAGCACAAAGGGCTTCAACCAAAGAAATCCATCCAACCAGAAGAGGACTAACTGTGTAAAACCTCAGGTTCTGCAAACTAAACCTGCTCTGAAAGATCTTTTTTTCTAAATCAAAACATGTAACGGTCGTATAATTATGCTCCTTCTTCTGCGTTTGCTGTTGCTGCTTCACAATAAAAGACAGTTCAATAGAAAGCTTTTAATGTAAGGTTTGTCCTGAGGGTGGCGCTGTAGAGGAGAGATCATTAGAATCTAAAAGATTCATCCTCTGGAGAGCAAATGATTTTAGTCTATCTAGGTATGTTCATGTGTATGTGTAATATTTCTCCTTTAAAAATGAAAAATAATGAGGAAATTTCAATAAACTGTAACATACAAAAGGAAAAACAGATGATCTGTGCATGTCTCACTGTGCAGCAGTGTGCTGGACGGACAGATGGACACTCGCTGTGAACATTAGGACAGAGTTCAGGTGAAGTTCATCTGTGACTTTATGTAGGCCAGCTTACAGGGGAGAAGAGTTTTCCCGCCCGGGCTCGGTGCGTCGTGCACCTCTCCAGCCTCGCCCGTTACTCCCAGAACATCCACGCGTAACCTCGTAGATCAACACTAATGTAGAGAGCGGCCCTCAGAGAGGCAGAGGCGCCGCGGGGGGAGGACAGGGGGAGCAGGTTCAAAGCACACAACCTCAGAAAGAGATAATGCTGCGTTCGAGTCCGCTGGGAGTAACCGTCGGAAGAGTGTTTATGTCTGAACTCGTTTGATGCGTCAGACGGGAGGGTTCTCTCCGGTATTCCCAGCCTTTTCACACTGTGCTGAGCTGATCTCTCTCTGACCTGCAGACACTCATGTGTTTAACTCCGCCTGCGGTGTAGCTGCAATGCATTCTGGTCTCAGGTCTGCCTCGGGGAGGGTAGACCAAAGTAACCAGTAACCGTGTTCGAGTCTGCCGCTACCCAGAAAGCTGTATCGGGCTGGTTGAACCATCTGCGCAGTGGTGTAAGGACCGGGGCCCGGCTGTTTTCAAGGGCCTACGAGGGACAGCGGCAATTGCCGCGTTGATCGTGATCAGATGGCGTCATCCTCTCATTTGTACTGTGTTGACACAACGAGTTGCTTTTCTTGCTGGCTATCTGTTCTGTGGATTTCCACATACATCATGTCAGCTGCTGTGTGTTGGCGTGTTGCTGAGGCTACGTCCACACTGCTACGCTTTTGTTTTAAAATGGACTTTTTGCACGGACCAACCACGAGGTGGAACCGTTACCGGAAGGGAGTTCAAAGCTCAGCATTGTGTCTTTCTAACCAAAAGTGACTGACATGGCCATTTACATCACATTACATTATATTTACACATTTAGCTGACGCTCTGATCCAAAGTGTCTTTCTCGGGGACACATTGGTGGACATGTCACAGTGGGAATCGAACCGAGGCACGAGTCTTAAGCCTGATTTATAGCGTCCACTGTGTTGACTTCTGGTTTAGCTCTCCGCTAACTTTAATGGGGGAAAATTATAATCGTGCTGCTCTTCGAGACTTTTCAAATGTTATCGGACCGAATGGATCAAACTCTGAAACAAGTCATTTCTTTTGGGTTGTGATGCTCAAACAAACCGAAGTATAATTCAGGCTTTATCCAGTGCGGCTCTCCCATGTCCAGGTTCTGGAGCTGTGTTCCTGTTTAAAAGAGGATTTCTCTCAGTTCTGCTGCTTGTTTCTCTTCCTTCAATCTCACGTCCCTCCATCGTTTTATACCTCTTTCTTTTTCTCCCTCCGTCTGTCTCTGGTGATAAACTGTTTCCTCTGCTTGTCTGCAGGTGCGGTTTGATTTAGAGGAGGAGCAGGTGGTGAAAGAGAGGTGGGATTTAATGCTCCTCTCTTCCTCCTCCTGCTCTCACGTAGAGTAGAAAGACAAGACAAAGACAGATAGAGAGAAAAGGAGAGACATGGGGGAGAAAGTGGTAACCAGAGAGCAGGAGAGAGGGAAAGGAGGAGAGGGTGAGTCATTTCTTAAACATAACGAGGTAACGAGAGAACAGATGTGCAGCTGCAGACACATTTTACTGCTCCAGGAGAGGAGGAGGAGGAGGATACATGAGAGGAGACGAGACGAGAGGAGGAAAGATGAAGAGGGGATGCAGAAGTGGAAATGAGGAGATGAGAAGAGGGAGTAAGAGGAGGAAACAAGGAAAGGAAAGTAAAAGAAGTAGAGGAGATGATAAGAAAAGAGGACAGAAGAGGAGACGAGAAAAGGAAGAGAGGATAGGAAACAAAGAGAGGAGATAAGAGGACAAAGGGACAGGTGAGGAGAGGATACGAGGAGTAAAAGATGAGAGGAGGAAAGGACATGAGGGAAGGAGAAGAAGGGAAAAGATGAAGAAACAAAGAAGAGTAGAGGAGGTGAAAGCAGGAAGAGCACATGTGTTGGATGGAGGAGGAGGAGAGACGGGGGTGAAGGTGAGAGGTTGGGAGCTGTCACTCGAAGAAGAAGAGGAGGAAGTAATAGATTCTGTTTTTACAGCTTTAGCGGAGGACAGGAAGAAATAAAGAGAAACAGGCTCGATGAATGAACGCTGCCGTACATGAAACATCAGCTGTGTGTGAAGCTCACAGCTAAAGGAGCTTCATTTTTACTTTCACCTCCAAAATCTTAAACTTTCACCAATTATTGAAAAACTGTCAGTGGAAACCGGACTTCCACCCAGGAGAGTTCATTTTCTGTGTGAAACAAAAAGTCGACATTGATTGTTTTTTGTGGAGTTGCAAAGGTTACTCAAGCTGCGTAAGCTCTGGTTTTTAACCCTAACAATGAGCTTTTTTCCCCCAAAGTGCCTAAAAATAACCAAATGAAATCTCCACTTTTATTGTTAAAGGAGGTGAAAGGATGCTCAAGTCAGAAGGTGCACCCAGCTCAGGTGAAGGTTTTAATGGTTGTCTGAGATTATAACCTTCATGAAGGGAGGATTTAGGGCAGGACGGGTGGACCAGACCACGTTGGTCCGGTTCCACCAAAACCGTGACGCACTGTATGGACCACAGCAGGTTTAGTGTGGTCGTCTTGTGCCGACACTGTGATTGACCCAACTGGATTTAAATAGAAATAAACCCTAACCAGCGGATCCGAAACCTTTTCTGTTCAACATCTGAAGGTTCAGGGTGTCTTTGGTTGAATTCAAACTTTCCCTCCACACGTCTGTCCTGAGCCGACCCTCAGCTCTGTGCAGAAATATAGGCTCAGTCCATCTCGGGGGGGTGCAGGTGATCCAGGGACAGAGAGAAATGTTTTCAGGCTCGCTCGCCCACTGAACCAATCAGATTGATGCATTTCTAGGTTGAGTTCCTCTAAAGTTTAACGGGGGCAGAAGATAAAACGTTACGGCAGAAAAACACAGAAACATTGACCTGAGCCGACCTCCAAACATCAAACATCAAACCAGGAGGAGATGAAAAGAAATTAATCGATTGATTGATGAAGAGCAGCAGAAAGGGTGAGACCGAGCGAGGATGGAGAGAAAGGAGAGGAGGCAACACTTAGAGACAGTGAGTTCTGTTGGTTTTAAATGATCTACAATCAATATTATACCTTAAAGATGGACTGAGTTGCTTTCATGCTGCAAAGACAGAAAATAAATATATTTAGAAGTATAATTAATAAATATAATACAATCATGTAATAAGAATGAAAAATAAAAATGTAAAACTTTTAAATAAATTAATAAAATAAGTATACAAAATATAATACAATAAAATATTAAAACATACAACTGACATTAGCAATACTATCAAAATAAAATATTACATTTAATAAATTAAAATAAAGTTAAAAATGTAACAAGTAAAATGAATAATACATCTAATTTATGTATAAGGAATTAAAAGGGCG
Source organism: Micropterus dolomieu (assembly GCF_021292245.1). Taxonomy (NCBI): domain Eukaryota; kingdom Metazoa; phylum Chordata; class Actinopteri; order Centrarchiformes; family Centrarchidae; genus Micropterus; species Micropterus dolomieu. Next base: position 5,713 of record NW_025740325.1, read on the forward strand.
CAAAAAGTAATGAATTAAACAATAATTATAATTAATAACTATGAAACTAAAACTACAAAATATTAAAATAATCCATTAAACATTTGTATATTAAACATTTAAAAATATGAAACGCTAATCTAAATGCAAAAAACGTATACCAACCATTAAGATCCCCCCCCCCCCCCTTCTTTCCCTCCCTGTGCAGACCTGGTCTCTGTTTCTGATTCAGGTCCCGGTGACCTTGCTGAGGACACGCCGCCTGTGTTCGCCCGTCACAGAGACTCTGCAATCAGCTCCACATTTACATTCAGACGGCCGCGCCTCCGCTCGGCCCGCTGGAATGTAAATTTACCCAGAGGTCAGCTGGGGACTCGTGCAGACTGAAGAGGGAGGAGGAGGGTGACATCGCAGCCTCACACCTGACCTCACACCTGACCTCACATGACATTTACCAGCCGGTCTGAAACCACCAGGAATTCATCAGAGAAGAGGTCACGGAGTAAAACCGCAGCTTTGCAGCCTGGTTTAAGTGAAATGTACACGATAATCTCATCGAGTGTGAAAAAGTGAAAGATGTCTGTTGGTGCCGGAGTGAGACATCTCAACAACAGACTGATATAAACTCATTCAGGGGCCCCATAACCCCAGAACAGGGGGCCTCCTGACCTTTCCTCCTGCACTGGGAGAAGGAACAGCAACATTTCTTATGCAAGAAACAACCAATCATCTCGTCCATTTCACGTCATCCAGGTATCCGTACGCATCATCTCCTATATTTGATTAATTGATTCATTAATGGCACCACAATAAGGTCAAAGCTGCGACTTGAATATCCTGTTAGAAATATGTAAATCTGACAGCTCGTAGCTGATGGGAATGTTCTCATGCTCCTCAGAGGAGTCCGTCTGTAGTTTAATTTCGATCTTTAAAAAGCTCTGATAATACGAAGCTCACAGACTCTTCTGGCCTGAGTATGTTTTCTTATTAGTTTTCCTGACAGGGATCTTCATCATCTGGAGTCTCACACAAAGTGTTAAAGGCCACAGATCCCCTGAACTTCTGTCTGCTGCTGCTCTCTGGAGGTGTTGCTGCCGCGGCCTCACGGCGAACTGGTGGTAAAAACTCTGGCGGTCATCTAAGGTCGCACGCTCGCCATCGAAAAAAAAGAAAAAAAGAGCAGCTCATTGAGATTCAGAGGAGAGAGGCTGGACGTGACTCCTCTGCGCTCTGACCCTCTGCAGAGGAAGACTGCAGATCCTCCTTTGTTTCCAGAGGGAGTAATGACTCACTCACGTTCCCCGCCGGCGGCTGGTTGCTCTCTCAGAAGTCGTTCTGTGCAGCTTCGGGTTCACTGACTTTATTGCAGTGTGGTTTGGCTCTGAGTGGGATCAAAGTGTGATCTGGAGGAGTACGGAGGCCTTTTCACTTCAGTGTTGCTGCTTTCCATTAACACGCTGTTTCAACTGGGACCTGAGCAGCGCATCGCTGTCCCCTGTAAATATCAGGATTTATTCATGCGTGTAGGAGTAACATAATGATTAGTTGATTCCTCCTGTGCAGATTTAGATTAGTGAGTCATTAATGTAAAACGTGTTACATCTCAAAACTACAAGTCCTTGGTTTTTGAATCTGCCTCTGTTTTCTGTGTACCTGCACACCACTGTCCTATTCACCAGTGTCAACGTGAATTGAGCCCGTCGCCTTGAAGTTCTGCTCCGGACATGTCTCGAAGACTTGTAAAATGATATATTGATGCTGTTCCACTGATCAACAGGTGGCGGTGACGCAGCACGAAACGCAGCAATACGCCAACAAAGGCAGTGAAGAAGAAGAAGACCGTCAGCTGGTAAACATGGATGTAAATAATCCAGGTTTAAAAAAAAGAAAAAAAAGAAAAAATGACTTTCACAAAACACACAGCGAGGTTTGGACATCACGCTGAATATTAACAGAAACTTTGTTAGTTTACTAGAAAGGTCCACAGAGCACCTTCAAAGGCACTGAGACCTACAGTGAGTCCACCCCCCACATCTTTGTAAATGTGACGACACTGAAGACATGACTCTTTGCTCCAGTGTAAAGTAGTGAGCGTACAGCTTGTATAACAGTGTAAAGTAGTGAGCGTACAGCTTGTATAACAGCGTAAAGTAGTGAGCGTGCAGCTTGTGTAACAGCGTAAAGTAGTGAGCGTACAGCATGTATAACAGTGTAAAGTAGTGAGCGTACAGCTTGTATAACAGTGTAAAGTAGTGAGCGTGCAGCTTGTATAACAGCGTAAAGTAGTGAGCGTGCAGCTTGTGTAACAGTGTAAAGTAGTGAGCGTACAGCATGTATAACAGTGTAAAGTAGTGAGCGTACAGCTTGTGTAACAGTGTAAAGTAGTGAGCGTGCAGCTTGTATAACAGCGTAAAGTAGTGAGCGTGCAGCTTGTGTAACAGCGTAAAGTAGTGAGCGTGCAGCTTGTATAACAGCGTAAAGTAGTGAGCGTACAGCTTGTGTAACAGTGTAAAGTAGTGAGCGTACAGCTTTTATAACAGTGTAAAGTAGTGAGCGTACAGCTTGTATAACAGTGTAAAGTAGTGAGCGTACAGCTTGTGTAACAGTGTAAAGTAGTGAGCGTGCAGCTTGTATAACAGCGTAAAGTAGTGAGCGTGCAGCTTGTGTAACAGTGTAAAGTAGTGAGCGTACAGCATGTATAACAGTGTAAAGTAGTGAGCGTACAGCTTGTGTAACAGTGTAAAGTAGTGAGCGTGCAGCTTGTATAACAGCGTAAAGTAGTGAGCGTGCAGCTTGTGTAACAGCGTAAAGTAGTGAGCGTGCAGCTTGTGTAACAGCGTAAAGTAGTGAGCGTGCAGCTTGTGTAACAGCGTAAAGTAGTGAGCGTACAGCTTGTGTAACAGCGTAAAGTAGTGAGCGTACAGCTTGTATAACAGTGTAAATCTGCTGTCCCCTCAAAATAACACATCACACAGCCGTTAATGTCTAAACCGCTGG
>NW_025740326.1:0-36356 GCF_021292245.1 Micropterus dolomieu
TATATATGTGTATATGTATATATGTGTGTATATGTATATATATGTGTGTGTGTATGTATGTACACACACAGTACTGTGCAAGAGTTTTAGGCAGGTGTGGGGAAAAAACTGTAGAATGCTTTCAAAAATAGACATGTTAATTGATTATATTTATCATTTAATAAAATTACACTGGTGCTGCAGTTGCAACAGTTGAGTTGTACGCCATTTGGACGGCTTTAGAGTGGATTGAACAAGCCAAACTCAAACAAGCTCTGATGACTCAGCATCTGCTTTGTACAGCTAAAGCTAGGTACATCCAGTAATCGCCGGGACCTAATATTTGAAATAATGCAAATACACTTAAGAGTATGTAAACAAGATACTGTGGTCACACTCATTTGGGTTCCTGCGCACATTGGCATTATGGGAAATGAGAGAGTGGACAAGCTGTTAAAAAAAGATAGACACTATAGTTAAACTTTCAAAATAAAAGGGACCTTTCCCTTTTTTCCCACATTAACCTGAATGGTAGCCTACTCTTCACATTGTAGGGAAGCAACTGGACTTTGTGAACAGTGTCAGGTACCAGAAACAGTAGAAGATGTAGGCTACAGGTTTACTGCAGGCTTCCTCAGAAAGAAAGGACATGGTGGAGGGAATGAAAAGATCCGGGCAAACAGGAGCAGGACTAAAGGGCATACTGGAGTGTGGCAGTAATGGATAAGGCAGGAAGTGTCTAGTCAGCTTTCTTAAGAGGACAGGATTGAAAATATGGCACTATAGGAGTTAACTAACTCCTGAAGATGGCGGTAATGAAACACCAAGAATGCAAGCTGCCATTCGAAGAAGAAGAAGAAGATGTGGGACGAGTATGACGGGTGCTCGCCTACACTGATCGCTCGTGCTCGGTGTTGCTGGCCCACGTACATCACGGTCCCCTCGGTGACGTCTGTGTCCCCTCTGCTACCAGTGGCCCCATGCCATATATATTCATGCCGGGCAAGATGGCGGCGATACGGACGATGTGTTATTGCCAGTGGACATAAACAGGCATTTTATTCAAAATAGAAAACCGAAGCAGATACATTTATACACTCGGTCGTATCGTGTGTGTATTTGCCGCGCAACGAGCACTGACGTATTTTTTTACTTAACGCGTTTAAACGTTTTTTTTCTTCAAAAATGTTCACGTTGTAGCTCGCTCGCTAACCGACCAGCTGGCTAACAGAGAGCAGTCACTAGCTAGCTAGGTATCTATCACAGCCAAGCCGCCGTGAAGTGTAGAATGGGAGAAAAGCTGGAGCTCAAGCTCAAATCGCCGGTTGGAGCAGAACCTGCTGGGTATCCGTGGCCACTACCAGTATACGTAAGTGTTAAACCTTTAAAGTCACCGGGTTACAGACTGAGATGTTTTCTTTATTTTTGTCTTTGTTAGCTAGCTCTTTGCTAACACTGGCTAGCTGGAGGAGCCGTAGCACGCTCGTCCGAGGAATCAGGTCATACTGGTCGGGATGGTGACAGACATGTTGTTATATCAGCCAGCTACGATGATTGATAAGACATTTAGCATGTTTTTTTTAACGTGTTATTAATTATTAGCCCCAAAACGGTGACATACAGACTGCGGTACATTTGAGCAGGGTAACGTGAGTAACGTTACAACTGAGCCAGACACCCAGTAAAAAGAAGGTGTTTTGAAATTGGAGCGACTGAAACAGACCTCCCTTCACATCCACTTTCATGTCAGGCTCACCGTAACTTTAGTTTATTTCGGCTTGGTCCGTTTATGTTCCAACACATGTAAGTGTACTAAGACATAAATAGGTTATAGCTGTTTTTCTATGCTCAGATCCACTGTTTGATACCAGTAACGTTAAACAATCACCCAGGGCACATCGCTTTCTGCAAGTGAATGGCCGAGTTGCATTCCTCGAGTTCTTTCTCTGTTTGGTTATCTGATGACATCCCTATGATTGAGACCAGCTGGTCGTGTTGGGTATTTTGAACTCCATACATCTATTTGTTCCATTGTTGTCATTTCTCGAGGCAGTAATATAGTGATGCTTGCCAAGAAAGAGACTTCTTCTCTCTTAGTAGTTATTTCCATGGCTGTAAGTAACACGTTGGTGGCGATTGCACTTGTCTCATTAGAGAGTCAAAGAGAAACGGAAAAGGAAGCGGTTGCAAGATCTGTGGTCTTTTCAGAAGCCTATATAGTTAACTTAAACTGTGTATCTCATTTATAGTAATTGCGGTAAGACAGTAAGTGCTGACTTTGAATGAACGTTGAATCTTTCAGAATGTCAGAGTGGTGTCTTTTGGTACATCTCCTCACCGCCCACACTGCACCTAGTCTGGCAGTCTGGTTATTTCAGTTTCATCCTTTAGTGTGTTTATCCCATCATCACAAACTGAATGAGTTTCAAGTCACTGAGTCAGAATTACATGTTGATGTAATCAGCCACTCCTCTCTGCTTTGGCTGACAGAGTTGACACTCCCTTTACACCAGGCCAGTGTCTGATAACACTCACAGTTCCTCCCTGCCGGATTTGTTGCCTCACCCATTTCCGCATTTTATAGTCCGCGAGGATAAACACAAGAACAAGCATGTCAGGAATTTATTCCGTTGACCTGCGTGATAGCTATTTATACAGGGACTAGCTGTCCTGCATTGAATTAGAAACAGCTGATGGTCCTGCATGTGGAGTCCTGCAATATGGTGCCTATTCATGCAGCGCTCTCCTCCTGTTTTCAAAGCGTAAAGACTTCCTCTTTCTTCTCCCCTCCTCTCATGTCCATATGGTCAACTCGACAGGGAGGAGGATAGAAGAGACTGCTCCTATTCAGCAGTGCTATATTAATAGAATTCAAAAACGCATGCCAGTATCTGTGCTCAAGTTTATTTTCCAAGTCACGTTTAATTATCAGTTTTGTTTACCCTTGTTGAATTACTTATAGATGTATTCTTGACTCCCACAGAGCTGCTTAAACTTGCTTATCTCACCCACAGAGCATGGATACAGTGCTGTCTGTGTTTTGATACACACAACATGGCTGTTGCACTATAAGGCGTGCAGATCTGGCATCCAGAATTAAGCCTATAAAATACTCTCTCTTTCTTTCTTTTTTTCCTTTGCTCTGTGTTTCTCCCCGTCTCACTCCCCATCTCTCACTAAATCCCCACATCTGTGCATCTATAAATGTTTCCATATGAAGAGCACCTCTGTTGTGGTGCAGCTCTTTGTCCATCTGGTTCTGGGTGTGGGCACTAACCAGGCCTACAGTACATTGTAGTTAAAAGATACATTGCTGCTCAAGTACTGCTGAATATCTCTGCTCCTCACCTACTTCACCTGTTATTTACATGGCTGCAATTACTGTTGTAAAGTCAATGGCATGTGAGCACAACTCTTAGGATTCAAGTTTTGTTGCAGCACTGAAATTTAAATACTAAAGGCAACACTGTCATATTTGTGGTATGGAAGTGACTTTAATGTAGAGTGTTTCTGTGTTGGATACAGGCAACCAGACACTGCAGTTCAGCTGAATTGCAGACACTCAGTGTCATCAACATGTGACCTGATGTACTTGTCTGTCAAGATAAAATCACTGACCATGTTAAGACAGCTCCTCTGGATAGCAGTATGTTTGTTATAATCAGATACTGTACACAAGAATTGCTTGCAAATCTTCTTTGCCTAAAAGACAAGTTAGCACCAGTATCTTATTTTAGATACTGGTGCGCTGTAAGTTGCCCCCAAGTGCATTAGTTGTATTTCGTGTTTAGTAAGACTAGTAGAAGGGTGTAAGTGGCACGCCTGCCTTAGTCATTTGTTCTCGTGGGCTGCAGATGTATACGTAGTGGAGCAGCGTGTGGTGTAAAACCCCTACACCCACAATGCGTCACACTGATGTTAGGAGAGATTGACTGAGGTGGTGTAGAGAGGAGTCGTCGTACATGCGTCAGTATACCCACAGTGAGGAGAGAGAGAGAGGAGGGTCTCCTGTTCTTTTTGTCAGACTCTCGCTTTCAGACTGTGTTTATTTTTAGCAGCAGCCCTGTGCTGGTGTTGCTGTGTGCCGTCTTTGTGTGAGCCGGTGACCTCCCCCCGTTCGACATCTCATTGGCTCACTTGCACATGCTCTTTTCATACACTCACTCACCTTGTATTCCTTCCCCGTTTAGTGGAACACAGTGTGTTAAATCTGTTGTGCTCATGTATGTTTGTATATTTTTTTTTAGCTCATGCTGTTTATTAGCAACACAGCTAGCTGTTAGCTTTATGATGCATAGCTGTAACCGGAACGCCGTGCTGACAAAAATAGCAGGAGATTTCCTGTGTTACCATGCATTTTTGAGTGTGTGTGCGCATGCATGTGTGAGCTTTGGCGGAAGTCTGTGTAGTAGTGGCGGGCAGTATTGAGCGGGAAGACGGGAGCTCCGGACTGTGAGCTGTTAGCTGCGGCTGCAGTGCCAGGCCTCAAACAGCTGACAAATACCAGGCTTCCCCACCTCTCAATGGCCCCCTCACTCTCCCCAGTTTCCAGATTTCTTCTCCGTTTCACTTTCTTTCCTTTGTACCCTCATATTTCTCCTCAGTTCGTAATTTCCCTCTTTTCCTTCCCTCCACCAGAGGCTCTCCTTGGCAATATTCTGGAGCAGGAGACCGAAAGTGGGTCAGTGGGTCAGCTGAGGCAACAGGCTCAGACTGGCTGCGCTCTGGGTGTAACTTGACTCCTGTTACTCCCACAGAGCTGCAGCAGCACACTCCAGATAAGATTACAAACTATAGGTTCTCTGCATGGGATCAATTTAATTAATCTTGTCTTGTTTTATTAAGCTTTGCTGTAGACTAAAGTGCTGTTTTTAACTGGTTTACCTGGAATTGGCTTTCTCGGACATGGTTTGGAATACTCTCATTGAGCCAAATCGTTAACTGAACCAATTTTCTGAAGGAAGGTTTGAGTTACTCCAGATATCAGACTAATGCTGTCTGTCAGTAGAGATGCATGGATTATTTGGCAAATAAGCGCTTTGAGACAGAGTAGAACTCATTCACAGGACACTCAATAATTCTTGTTTTAATCTCTTTCCAAAATTTACCATTTCATTAGAAAAAAAATGGAGTAGAGATTATTTCACTGCTGGGGTTCAAGCTCACATTATTGCCACAAATACTGACATTTCAGTATCACTTAAACATCTTTGATTTGTCTGTTTCTATTCTTCTGATTCCACCACATCATGGACTTTTTGTGTGTTTGTAAACTGACTCCATAATAACACATTAACTAGTCAAGATTTTTTTAATAAATTCAGGAATATCAGAGTCTGTGTCTACACGCCACTGCTTTGATACAGAGGTAGACAACTTTGTGAACGTGCAGGCTTATATAATAGACTGCTAAGGTAAAGAGAGATTGCTGCATTCAGAGTGCAGAGTATGTGTTGTAAACATTGACAGAGTTCCTGACTGGTCTAAACAGCATTCAGCGACATTGGAGCTTCCAGTTGTGTCTGCAGTGGCTATTGTCTGTCAGATGTCACTGCAATGAGAGGATGAATCAGACATAATAGTTGTTGAGGTCACTGCGCTGCGGTGTCATGAAGGCGTAATTAAGTTATTTCAGTGTGCCTGATCTTTTAATTAATGTATATTTTACATTCAACTCTGCTCACCAAATAATTACATGATACGCATAGCCAGGAAGTTGTTATTGAAATATTTTGGCTTATAATATAGGATTTCCTGCATTATCATATTAATTTCTTCTTATTTGGGAAATTTCCATAAGCTGTGATAGCGGTAGATGTCAAGATATCTTTGACACTACATTAGAATTTTAAAAGTGCTTGTAGTTTAAGTAAATGGTTGGTAAACTTAAATGACATACCTCCATATTGCAAAAATAATTGTGGAAATCTTTAGTAGATGCAGACAGAAGTGCATAGAGTTTCTTTATTATGCCACCTGGCTTGTAGAATGTATATTTGTCATCTGTTTTGGGCTTTCTACACTCAGTTGAAAGTTTATTAGGTATGCCTAGCTTAAACCACTGCTAGTAATAAAACAGTTTTGCAATAAATCCTACCATCATGAAGGCTATAATGTTTTATTGAGACTGTGTTTTGAGACGTGATGATTAAACTTTATGGAGGCTGTAGTTTGTGGTGCTGTTGAATTGAATGGGTCATACTGAGAGGAGGTTAACATTTTGTCCACCCCTCTCTGATTTCAGGATAAACATCACGATGCTGCTCATGAAATCATCGAGACCATTCGGTAAGCAACCTTTCCTCCCCCTGACACACCACCCACATCTACCCCCCCACATTCACGCTGACAGTCAGTCACTGTGTCGGGTGTATGATCTGGTGACGCTTTCATGTGTGTGCTTTCTCTAGGTGGGTGTGTGAGGAGATCCCAGACCTCAAACTGGCAATGGAGAACTACGTACTCATCGACTACGACACCAAGAGGTGAAACAAGGGTCATGTCAAAATATGTTTGTGTCTGTGAAAATAACTAGAAAACATACTAAAAGGACTAAAAACATCATACAATGTCAACACTTTCATCCACGCAGGCTAACTGCTGATCTAACAGCCTGTTTGTATGTCTAAACTCAAGTCTTTGTTTTCTACTGTGTTTGGTTGGTTTTCTCAGGCCAAACATATAATTGAAATGTGTATGTGTCAGTAATAATGACTATTGTTTTCCCTTGAGTGCAATCTCTGTCACAGTTAACAGATCTTTGTAAGTATTTTCATAGGTGAAAAGTGTTCTTGTGAAGTCAGCTGGAAAATAGGCGTTGGACTGGGCAGTTCTTGTACAAAATGAGGGTATTGATTTTGTGTCTTGTTGTTCTCACAGCTTCGAGAGTATGCAGAGACTTTGTGACAAGTACAACAGGGCCATCGACAGCATTCACCAGCTGGTGAGTCCGTATATGTGCAGGCTTTCAGTGCTGTGTAGGTGAAGTGAATGTGAAAACATTAGTCATAAACGTGAACAACACTGTACTGTGAGTCTGTTCCTGTGTTCCTTTGAATCTGTGCCACGCGTAACCCAACGCTCTCTTACGAGACTAAGATCTATAATTAAGTATTTATGCTTCTAGTTATTGACCAAGATGTTTCATAAGCACAGTTGTTATCCAAAAACTTTTTTTTGTATGTGTATTCTTTGGTCCTTCTCTTTGAGAGGCCAGCACCGCTTAACTTAGGAACACATTGATGTATAGGGAAAAACAATATACCTCGATTTTGTGTGTGTGTGTGTGTGATTAAATATATGCAATCCCATTTTATAGTGGAAAGGGACCACCCAGCCCATGAAGCTGAACAAGCGCCCCTCCAATGGGCTGCTGAGACACATCCTACAGCAGGTGTACAACCACTCGGTGACCGACCCGGAGAAGCTGAACAACTACGAGCCCTTCTCCCCTGAGGTGTACGGAGAGACCTCTTTCGACCTTGTGTCTCAGATCATCGACGAGATGGAAATGATGGAAGATGACACCTTTGTTGACCTCGGCAGTGGTAAGTCTGCTGTTATTGTTTGGACATCCAGGTTTCAGAAAGAATTGATCCGACGTGGCTTTTACATTACCACCATTTCTGTCATATAAAACCAAATGCCAAAGTAAAAAATAGGACAGACCTTTTAAATACATTGTTAATAGTTTACCAGTCGTACATGGAAGCAGTTAAAAAAAAGAAATAATGTTTTGATTTTTAAATTGAACAACATTGACAGCTAGGTGTCTTTGTATGTTTGGCGTAAGACATGAACCTATTGTTTCTTGTTTGCAGGAGTGGGGCAGGTAGTGCTGCAGGTTGCAGCAGCAACCAACTGTAAACACTACTACGGTGTAGAGAAAGCAGACATTCCAGCTACCTATGCAGAGGTAACGACATAAATATCTCACAAGAGCAGAGGGGTAGGGATGTCACAATACCATAAATTTAATAGTCGATACCAGTAGCAGTGAAATTCCACGATTGTTGATGCCCAGTTGGAAGCCACAGTAAAAAACAAAACTATAAATCACATGCACTTCAACATACACTCCTTTTTAATAAAAACATTTGAACTTGAAAACTAAAAGGTGTGAAAGATGTCCAGGACAAGGTGACGTGATGTCAGTTTATTCATAAATGAGCAAGCTGTTGAAATTACAACCTTGCAATGCTCAATTAATTAATTAATTTATTTATTTTCATAAGTTTTTTTACAAACTCACAGGTGTGAAATGTTTAATGGTGGCTGAATGATTTGAGATTTCTATGTTGAAAATCAGAGAAGTTATTGACCATTGAAATGGATTATATTGCACTTTCAGTTCTTTGCACTGCAAACTGCGTCGTTATCTTGCTGATTTTGAGGTGATTATAACTGAAACGTGTGCCTAACTGACACAGAGCTGTTGAAGATGACAGCCGCAAATACGATAAATCGCCATCTTTTCAATTCAATTTAATTTATATAGCACCAATTGACCCTTCACTAAGCCACGCCCTGAATACACAGCTGGCCAATCACAGCGCGGTAATGGACTCGCTCTAACTGAAGTTCAACATTTTCATGGATGCGCTCCATTGTCTCTAATGTAAAAAGAGTCAATTTCTAGCTTTTTTTGGCTATATTATTCTAAGATATGGTCAAACGCTGTTCCTGGGGCACTTGTAATAATTACAGTCGCTGCCCAGAGAAGTTGAAAGGAGAAGTACGATTTATTCTCTTTCCAAAACCTAAAGTAAATCCAGAAAAATGTTGGCAGTGGATTGTTCCTAATGTAATGTTAGTTAGGTAACGCTAGCTAACCTACTGAATGTAACGTACTAAAGCCTTACTGTTCTGCTTTCTAATGAATGTAATAATGAATAGAGGCCTATGCAGCTTTACAGGAACAGTTTTGATCGTTCATATCATTGTCTCTTGTCTCAATCGTCGGGGGATGCGGTGGTTCACTTGTACTGTGTGATTGGTAACGTTAGGCTTTGGCTTCTATCTTACATTTTTTTCACGTCCGTTTGAGTCAGTTTGACAGCCTGAATACAACCTTCAAATGTGTAATGCAACTGCAAAACTCTCTGCTTCTTTCTGAGATTGTTTTTTCCAACTAATTTGACAATATTTCTCCGCGGAGTGCCATAATAGACAGTGGCAGCGCTTAGCAACAGTAACTGAGGGGGGCGGGGCTTAGCGAAGGGTCAATTAACATAGGTAGTGCTTTTCATATAGATCAAGTCTAGACCGTACTCTTTGTGCTGTTATTTACAGAGACCCAATTCCCACCATGAGCAAGCACTTCCACGTGTTTGATCCCTGGTACCTGCAGTACTGTAGAAAAAGTTATAAAGTCATGTTTTCAGAATTTTGGCATCGACTTGGTTCCTAAGTATCAGTTCTTGTGACATCCCTACAAAGAGGTATCTCTGAAGGGGAGCAGAGAAAAGTGGGTTGCATTCTGGCAGGCAGCAGCGATGTGTCAAAAATCACTGGTTCTTCAGACATTGTAGTGAACAACGCAGTGTTAGCGCAGCACAAATGGGCTCTGGCACATAAAAAAAGTAGTTAAAGAAGTAGCAAAAAAAATACATTTCCCCGCTGTGTGGTGTGTTTGTTTTCAGTCAGTCTTCAAAGTGGATTTCCCGGTTCACGTTTCATTTTCTCATCTTTGCCCTTTAGCAACACACCAGAACGGAGCCCTGCACCCATGTGCCAAGGGGCTGTTCTTAGTCTAAATGAGTCCTGACTACAGTTAGTCTAACCAGCTGAGCGTTCGTTATCACAGTAAAAGATACAGGCTCTCAGCCAGAAACACGGCTTTCCTTAAGGCAAGAGCCAGAATTTCACTGAGGGGCTCTTGTTAACTCGCTAATCCTCCTTTTTGGAACACACGCATCCCGTACTGATTGTTGTAGTTTAAAATAACTTATTAAAATCATCATGTTTGGATATTAATATTCAAATTCAATCTTTCAGACCATGGATAAAGAGTTTAAAAAGTGGATGAAATGGTATGGGAAGAAACACGGGGAGTACACAGTAAGTTGACTCTTAGTGTGACATTTACTCACAAAATGTTAAATGTTGGGTGTTCTGCAGATCCACGTGTATTCAGGGTTTGTACTAGTCTGCTCGGTTTCTTTCAGCTGGAAAGAGGGGACTTTCTGTCAGAAGAATGGAAGGAAAGGATCGCCAACACAAGGTGGTATACCAAACCCAGCCACAGTAACAATTTCAATATTTTCTTCTATTAAGACCATTAATTAAGCTGAATTTATAGAAACTGCTGTAATGTAATGTAATACATGGTACATTATAGAAGAAAGGTTCAGTCCTGTGATAAATGCTACCCTTCAGAAACCTATTATGACTTGCTATTGTCACTGTTCAGTGACACAATGTGTAAGGAGCTTCATATAAAGGTTTAGACAGAAGAAAGTTAACAATTGAACATGTCCTCAGAATTGTGCTGAAACATGTTCATCTCTCAAAACTTGACTTTCAAGGTAAATCTTGTTTCTCTTTTTTTTTTACTGTGAACTGTAGATCTAAAATGTCTTTCTTTGTCTGTCTTCCAGTATTATTTTTGTGAATAACTTTGCCTTTGGTCCAGAGGTAGATCACCAGCTGAAGGAGCGCTTTGCTAACATGAAGGAAGGTTAGTATTTTGTAGACTAACCACTAAATTGTTTTTGTGATGACTACGTGTGAAATACTATGATTATAATTTATAGTTATTAGAAAGCTAACTGTGTAATGTCCACAAGCCTGTCACCTCAAATATTTCTAGTAAATTTTCATCAGTGTGCCATATGTCCATTGTCATTTTAATTGTGCTAATTGATTTTTATGGCAGAGCAGTTGGTTGATGAACCACAACAAATTGAGACAGGTGTAAACTGATCAAAAGTTGACAAATAAGGCTTTTAAATAGCCTTTCCTTGTGACAACAGACCTTTCTATTGTCTCATTGGTGATCAAAATAACACTTGACCTCGCAGCTGCACTATGCTGCTTGACATAGTTTTGAATGTGTAACATAACAATATGATGAATGTGTTTATGGACTACCATTTCTAATTGAGGATTGTGTTTGACATTATGGTTGCTTTATGTAGTGAGCCATACGAGTATGTGTCGACTGTAGAGCATCATTTATCAAGGGTAAATTTATTACTGTTTGTTGTTGTTTTTATTTTCCAGGTGGAAAAATTGTATCTTCCAAACCTTTTGCACCTTTAAATTTTAGAATAAACAGTCGAAACTTGAGTGGTAAGTACCACGATCAGTGAAAAGCAGATTTCAATATGTCATGCTCTTGTATCTGACATGCAGTGCCATGTTTTCTTTTCTACCTGTCCTGCAGATATTGGCACAATAATGCGTGTGGTGGAGCTTTCTCCACTCAGGGGCTCCGTGTCCTGGACTGGAAAGCCAGTTTCCTACTACTTGCATACCATAGACCGTACCATAGTAAGTACTGGAGCTCTTGGAGGAAGACCCATTTGCAGAGACTAAATTTCTATTAGAGGAGAGTTTTTCAAACCAATAAAACACTAAAATGACTGCTGAAGCAGCACAAACACATAAGCCATTAGAGACAAAGAGTAACCTAAACTCAAGAGATAGGCTGCCATAATAATAATAACAGCTGGTATTGTACTAATGAGTAGTCAGTCCCAAGAGTAAACAGTCTGAGGAGAGAACACAGAGGGTTAAACAGAGTAACACAGGTGCATTAGATAACACTGATTTGTCTGTCACTTGAGTAATTGGTTACAGTAATCCCTGTTGACCAGTGGGAACCCCAGTGATAGAGCTGTGTTACCACCCAAAGTAAATGTCGCTGCTCTCTCCACGCTCTTTTTGAATTTGTTGCATATTTGTTCGTTGTATGGTGAGTGGTAGTAACTTCACAGAATGGAACAGCAGAAATAGTGTGCATGACCCAATCTGCATATGGCTATATTTTTTTGTACCTTTTTAGAGGATGGATTTTGATGGTTAAACAAGGGTAAGTGAGTCAAATCATCCTCAAAGAACCACAAGACTACAACCAATGGCCGGATGACCTCAGGCACGTAGGTTTTGTGCCTGCAGTAAAGCAAATGACTGGTCAGTAATCTGCATTTACCATATAATCCTAAAACCTCACAGAAAGGGCTGGCGATGGAACAATGGATAAGACACATGCTTTTGGTGTGAGAGACCTGGGTTCAATTCCCCACTGTGACACACTGTGTCCCAGAGCAAGACACTTAATCCCTAGTTCCTCCAGAGGTGTGCGACCTCTGACATATATAGCAATTGTAAGTCGCTTTGGATAAAAGCGTCAGCGAAATGAATAAATGTAAATGTGGAAAGACAAATAAAACGAACCATTCTGCAATTTTGATAACCTTTTTAATGCTACAGTATTCGTGTTTAAATAGTTTAGAAACTTGCGATCTGAATTAATAATGTATCTGCTCAGATTTTTATTTGAGCTGGTGATGTCAGTCAGTTGAGTTTTACTTGTGGAAGAAACACTCATCATATTTCAAAAACACAGAGTGCCAAAATTAGCCATTAAATCCTGTTCATTGTTTGCTTTAGACATAATGTATATTGATTATTTAATGAAACAAGAAAGCATATGTTTTGTATAGTGTACAGGTTTTATAAAACGGCAATTGTATTCACAATAACATGAAATGTGCTGAAATCGGGTTAAAATAAAAAGTGTGAAATATTGGATTTTTAAAGTTGTTGTATACACCGTGATTATTTGAGCTTGGATGGTATTTAAACTCTTGTAAAAGCAATGAAAATAATATTCTTATATCCACATTTTCCTTTTTTCAGCTTGAAAACTATTTTGCTAGTCTCAAAAATCCTAAACTCAGGGTAAGTCATGTTCTTCTTCCTCAGTGTACTATTTGACAGTGTCACTGTACTCACTATATTTTCTGTATCAAACGAGTTATTTGGTTCATTTTGTCATCAGGAGGAACAAGAAGCAGCTAGGCGACGTCAGCAGAAGGATACGAAGGACAGTAAAAGCAATAGCACCACGCCCACAAAACCTAAAGAACAAAACAAGGTAGCATGTGCACGGATTTACAAGACTTTATGTGGGAAGCAATTCCTTGGACCATTTAGCTGGGTACATTACCTTTTTGCTATATATTGTGTCTTGTGTCATTTTGTCCCGCGTATATACAAGACAGCAAGGCAAGCTCTCTGTGCTCTTTTGTATGAACATGTATGTGTGCATGCATATTGCAGCAGGACTCCTGTGGTGAGGAGGAGCGTCCTAGCTTGGTGACAGTGGTCAAGCCCCCAGCCAAACCCCGAAGAACCCGACTCTTGTCCAAGGGTCGCAAGTTGAACAACAAGAAACGTGGTCGACCCAAGAAAGCTGCCCCGGCTGCTGAGAAGAAAAACAAGAAGAATCAGAGCGCTTTGGATTTGCTGCACGCCAAGACCCTTTCTGCGGCACCCCCTCAGGGTCAGTGGACACACATACATATAAACACATGGAATATTGTAGATATTACCTTCAGGTTTTATAACTGTATGCATTAGCTTTTTCTGAATGGGAACTGGCAACCAGGCATGGAAAATCTTAAGCTGCCTTGTGTTACAGAAATGACTAATGTCTTCTTTACATCTAAACTGAAATCTCAGTGTAACATAGATATGCTTCTTGTGTGTACAGATGTGTACCGGCCACCTCAGAGTCCCTTCTACCACCTACCTCCCAAGGTCCAGCACTATCCCTCTAGTCAACTGCTGCTGAGCCCGACTCCTCCTGGTCTGCAACAACTGTTAGGTGAGCTGGTTTGGTCTGGGAAGTGTGGTGTGATTTATTTATTTATTTTTTAAAGAGTTAATTTACACTGAACACAACACTTTTGTTTTTGCCCCCATTCATCATGAGCTGAACTCAAAGATCTAAAATCTCTATGTATACAAAAGGCCTATTTCTCTCAAATATTGTTCACAAATCTCTCAATCTGTGTCAGTCAGCACTCCTCCTTTGCCAAGATAATCCATCCACCTCACAGGTGTGGCATATCAAGATGCTGATCAGATAGCATGGGTATTGCACATATGCACAAGTGTGCCTTAGGCTGTCCACAATAAAAGGCCACTTGAAAATGTGCAGTTCCATCACATAGCACAATGCCACAGATGTCGCAAATTTTGAGGAAGTTTGCAATTGGCATGCTGACTGCAGTAATGTCCATCAGAGCTGTTGCCCGTGAATGGAATGGTTATTTCTCTACATAAGCCATCAGGGAAGCTCATCTGCATGCTCGTCGTCCTCATCGGGGTCTCGACCTGACTGCAGTTCGTCGTTGTGACCGACTTGAGTGGGCAAATGCTCACAGTCAATGGTGTCTGGCACTTTGGAGAGGTGTTCTCTTCACGGTTGAATCCCGGTTTTCACTGTACAGGGCAGATGGCAGACAGCAACACCGGATACTGACTGGTTTCCGGACACCCGCAATACAGTGAAATAGCACATTTTCAAGTGGCCTTTTATTGTGGCCAGTCTAAGGCTAGATTCAGACTGCAGGCCAATGTGACCCAAATCCAATTTTTTTGCCCATATGTGACCCAGATCTGATATTTTTATGACGGTGTGAACAGGCCAAATCACATGGAATCTGATCTTTTCCAGTTTGAAATTGGGCCACTAATCCAATACAGATCTGATCTTTTTAAATGCGACCTGAGTCTGGAATTGATGCGACTTTGATGTCACTCTAGTCAGCTGTTGTCACAGTTCTGCTGTAGACGGAGCCGCGGTGAACGAAAAAGCTTCACAAAAGCCAGTTTTTAACATGTGGCTCTCTTCCTCCTCTACCTTGCTGTCGTCTGCTCACAGATTCCCTTTCTTACACCTGAAATCCACTGGACCGCAAGGTCTCTTCTGATGATGTGCATGCTATTTGTCCGAGTGGATACAGTGGGGAGAGAGAGTGAGTGAGTTGTGCGGCAGTTGTGTTGTACAGCGCCAGAAAGCGTAATGAAATGAACAGAAAGTTGTGAAGCATCCATCCATCTTCATCCGCTTATCCGGGGTCGGGTCGCGGGGGCAGCAGCTCCAGCGGGGGACCCCAAACTTCTCTTTCCCGAGCCACATTAACCAGCTCTGACTGGGGGATCCCGAGGCGTTCCCAGGCCAGTGTGGAGATATAATCTCTCCACCTAGTCCTGGGTCTTCCCCGAGGCCTCCTCCCAGTTGGACGTGCCTGGAACACCTCCCTAGGGAGGCGTCCGGGAGGCATCCTTACCAGATGCCCAAACCACCTCAACTGGCTCCTTTCAACACAAAGGAGCAGCGGCTCTACTCTGAGCTCCTCGCGAATGGCCGAGCTTCTCACCCTATCTCTAAGGGAGACACTAGCCACCAGCCTGAGGAAACCCATTTCGGCCGCTTGTACCCGCGATCTCGTTCTTTCGGTCATGACCAGCTCATGACCATAGGTGAGAGTAGGAACAAAAATTGACCGGTAGATCGAGAGCTTTGCCTTACGGCTCAGCTCTCTTTTCATCACAACGGTGTGGTAAAGCAAGTGCAATACCGCCCCCGCTGCTCCGATTCTCTGGCCAATCTCCCGCTCCAATCTCCCCTCGCTCGTGAACAAGACCCCGAGGTACTTGAACTCCTTCACTTGGGGTAAGGACTCATTCCCTACCTGCAGCTGGCACTCGACCTGTTTCCTGCTGAGAACCATGGCCACAGATTTAGAGGTGCTAATCCTCATCCCAACCGCTTCGCACTCTGCTGCGAACCGATCCAGCGAGAGCTGAAGGTCACGGATCGATGATGCCATCAGTACCACATCATCCGCAAAAAGCAGTGACGAAAGTTGTGAACACTTGTCATAATTTGGGAGAAATGTGACCCATGAGAGGACCATGAAAAACGGGAGTCTCCCGTGAGCTAACCGGAGCTAACCTCTGTTGCTCCTCGTGTGACGTCATGTAATGTGAACTGTCAAACAGATGTGGGGGAAAAAATCGGAAATGAGCATTAAGGCCTGCAGTCTGAACGTAGCCTAATGCACACCTGTGCAATACCCATGCTGTCTGATCAGCATCTTGATATGCCACACCTGTGAGGTGGATGGATTATCTCTGCAAAGGAGAAGTGCTCACTAACACAGATTTTGACAGTTTATAATTTTGTTCAGTATAAAAAATAAAATATTTTCTGTGAAAAGAACATGTGGTATAAGACAGCATATCCATCCGTTTGGTGTCTGAGCTCCATTTTCCGAACAAACCTAACTAATAATATGTCTTCTGTTTTTGCTCCCTTCCTCCTGCTGTTTCCCGAACCTACATCTTTTCGCAGATAACATCAAAGTTCAATACCTCCAGTTTATGGCCCACATGAAGACTCCTCAGTACCGCTCCAACCTGCAGCAGCTTTTAGAGCAGGAGAAGGTAATAATTAATGCCATTAATTACAGACTGCTACTGCTGCAAATTCCCTCTATCTTTTTACTGCCATATCATGCCAACACATATTAAGTGGCATATATTCAAGCATGTCAACTACGTAAATATTTTATTTAAATTGTTATGATGTTACTGTCCTAATGATTTGCACTTTTTTGCGACCTCTTATCTGTGTTCTTGTTTTCCTTTCTGTCTCTAGCAAAAACACAGGGACCTGTCCGGGCAGGCAGAGCAGCTCCACTCTGTTTGTCAGTCTCACAAGGACATGATCAAAGGTCTCTTTCAGACCAAACTAGATGAGGTGGGAACTGCTACTTTATTGCTCTCCATGTTACAGTAAAGACACAGTCAGCAATATATCCTTATTTCAAGTGTTCTTATCATTAGTGCTTAAATTCAGTTACCCTGAATAATGTACGTCTCATGTGAAGATGAGTGTGGTTTTAGCAGAGAGTGGAACACTACTTAAAGCAAGGGAAAGCAAACTTTGGGTGTTTTCCTTCTGGGTTGTGTTGTACTTTGCAACTAACTAAGCTCCTCTGGTTGAATGAAGCGTCTGTTGCACCTGAGACACATGTAGCATCGTGTAGTATGACACTGTTTGTGTGTGTGCGTTGTGGTCAGTTGGGAGTGAAGGCACTGACTGTGGAGGACCTGCTGCAGGCCCAGAAGGAGATATCAGCCCACAATCGCCAGCTGAAAGAGCAGACTAAGCAGCTTGAGAGAGACATGGCTTTGCTGAGAGACCACAGCCTGCTACTGGTGAGACCTCAGGCCCTGCTACTATGTTGTTGTAACCTCCACCCTGTTAACTACAGCATCATCCCCAGTGGTTTACACCTGTTATCATTCCTGCTGCGCTGTGTTGAAGTGCAAATTCAGGTCCAGTTTGTACTACATGTCTTTACACTTGGAGCCAATATTAAATTATATTTCACTTTGCTAGAGTGTTCTCCAAAAAAACAAATAATAGCAAGTGTATGGTTGTTGTTTTCCAGCTGAAGTCTCGATGCGAGGAGCTAAAGCTAGATTGGGGCTCTTTGTGTCTGGAGAGTTTGCTGAAGGAGAAGCAGGCGCTACGCAGACAAATCTCTGAGAAACAGAGACACTGCTTGGAGCTGCAGGTACACAGTCCACCTTCTCAATTTGTTGTATTGATTTCCAAGTGCTTGTATCGTTCTCTTCCGCCTCTTGTGTACTCCTCCATACTTGCTGTGTTCTCTGACCTCTTGTTCCATCCAGCCGCCCCCTAACTCCACATGCTCTTCAGAGGGATATTCACAAGAATTAGCCATGTCACCTAAACTAGCTTTCAGGAAGAGTTGATGAATTGCTGTCACAAACATTTTGCTAGACATTTGTTGCAGAATGCCTGTTTTCTGGTGTAACGGCTCCCCCTGATGTCTGTTTTTAGATCAGCATCGTGGAGCTGGAGAAAAGTCAAAGGCAGCAGGAGCTGCTTCAGCTCAAATCCTACAGCCCCTGTGAGGGCTCCCCATACAGAAAGAGTCTGGAATCGCGCTCTTCCACAGACATGGACTCCACTAAGCTCGGCCTGTCCTCAGCCCCAGCTCTCAATGGTGTCACCCCAGAGCTTTCTCTCAATGGCACCAGTTCACCTTGCTTTGACCGGGCTAACACCAAGGGGGAGCTTATTTCTCGCTACCTGCCCATCTCGCCAGACCATGAAATTGTACCTTCCACCCCTGATGCCCGGCAGAGGCAGCAAAGTTCCTGCTATGCTCTTCCTGATTACACACGCTTCTCCCCTGCCAAGATTGCCTTGCGGAGGCATCTTAACCAGGACCCCACTGCCTCTGCTCACTTAAGAGGTCCAGGGCTGGCAACACACAGGTTGGTTGCCACTAAAAGCTCTCAGTTTTCAAAAATGAACCATTTCATTTTCAAAGTCTCCAAGTTTCTCCCTAAGGCAACAGACAGGGAACTAGTTGACGCTAAATTTGTTTTTTTCAGGGAATTTTCTGGTGTTAACTCTCCGCTTGGAGCCAAGCAGAACTGCCCCTCTCCAAATGCATCTGATGCCCAGAATACTCTTAAAAGTTCTGAGAGGGTAAATGTAAATCTTTCTTTGCTGTCTCTGCGCTTGCACTGTTGATCTGTCTAGAAGCATACAGCTTTCTACCTTCCTTGCAGTATTCGGCACACTCTTTGCTCTCTCTTATAGGGTGGTAAGGAGAGGAGCCCATCTGTTCAGGGTGACAACAGCATTACGAGCCTTCCAATAAGTATCCCTCTGAGCACTGTCCACCCAAGCAAACTACCAGTCAGCATTCCTCTGGCCAGCGTGGTGCTGCCCAGTCGTGCCGAGAGACTGGTGAGCACATTCATGACACTACCTACATTACACTAACTGCATTAACAGCCTGCTCTGGATGTAATAAATGAAATGT
This sequence comes from Micropterus dolomieu, assembly GCF_021292245.1. Classification (NCBI taxonomy): domain Eukaryota; kingdom Metazoa; phylum Chordata; class Actinopteri; order Centrarchiformes; family Centrarchidae; genus Micropterus; species Micropterus dolomieu. The sequence continues at coordinate 18,870 of NW_025740326.1, forward strand.
TCACTTGCGAAGACTTAGATTAGTATGTAAGATGCACAGTTTAGAGTTGTTAAGTTTTAGTTTCACCTGGATAATTATAGATTTAAAGTTTAAACATTTTGTGATTTTTCATATTGTTTTTTCTGGACTTTACATTGTGAAATATTCTCTGTGTTCATAATTTCAGAGAAGTACTCCGAGTCCTGTGTCTCAGGCAGGTCAGACCAATGGTAAGGATTACCCGTCAACCACTTAATGTATTGTTCACATATTCTATTCACTGTTAACAGTGGAAACCACTTATAGCGATTACGGTACATGTGGATTAAAAAGCTTGGGACAGAATCATTCCTATGCAAATGCTGCTTTAAATATTTTGCTTATAGTAATCAAGTAGTCTGCTTACAGTGTTAATTTTGGATGTTTCATATACTTGATAAAATTTAAACGTTGATTTTATTTTTAATTTATTTTTAACTTTACTCCCATGATACTTTGTCTCACGGTAACTCGCCTGCTTCCGGCTGGCTACCTGAGGTTGGTGCTGTGTGCACGTAGAAATCATGATGGGTGGAAAAAAAGTTATTTTCTCTAAGTTAAAAAATGGCAGCTAAACTTGGTGTTCCTCACGCTACCTTGTGTAGTCTATTCAAACAACAAGAAACAGTCATAGTGATGGAGACCAAAAACGAATTTGCACAGGGGAAACATCTATGGCTGTCAAGTGGAACGATTACACCCAGTCACATAATGCCCCCTTGAGTGGGCCTTTTAGTGAGGAGAAAGGTAGAAGAATTGGCAGTGAGCCTCGGAGAGGACAGTTTCAAAGTTTCCGTAGGCTGGTTTGAGCGATTTAGAGAGAAGAACATTAAGAGAGAGAACATTGTCCTTAAGTAATTGCACGGGGAGGATGCTGAGGCTCGCACAGTGACACGCGATGAATGACATGAAGACCTATCTGTCTTGTGGAGATGCTATTTTCATGCTTCAGGAGACATGGGCTGATGTGCGGGCCTCAATAATAAGAAATTGCTTGAGGAAAGGAGATCTGGTCATGTCTCCAGAGGAGGAACTGGAAACTCTTGATACACTTGCCAAGATCAGCACCAAGGAGTTTGAGCAGTGGATTGCAACTAATGACAGCACCCCTGTATCGAGGCCTGTTACTGATGAGGACAGCATCCCGGAGGTGAGAGAGCGCTTTGCCGGCAATGAGGAGGAGGAAGAGGAGGAAGAAGAGGAGTGTCGTCCCGGGCTAAGATGAGGAATGCAATCTGCACTTCAAAGACTCATCTGCTGTCGGTTTCAATAACTTTGACCTTTGTACTTTGCAAAAAAAGTGAACTTGGTTTTGGACAGAACCATGATCCAGGCATCAGTGGACAAGTTTGTGAAATGACTTTTCCAGGCATTGCAGAGCTGACACACAAAACAGAGGTAGCCTCTTTTTTTTTTGTTGATGTGATTGTTGAGAATTTGTTTTTTTTATTTTATGAATACGTTTGTTTTCAAACTCGTTCGGCTTTGACAGCCTACAGTTTATTTTCAGGATTGTTCCAAATTTTGAAATGCACAGAAACCACTGCCAAGCTGTGGCTTAGTAGCCTATTTACACTACTGATATTACTGTATTTGTAAACAGCAGTAAACCATATACAGTACTGTATAACTGTATAGTGTATTGAAATTGTGCACAGTACACTAATTTGAAAAGCGTTTGAAACAGCTGTACTGTATTTTGAAACAGTCGATACACATCAGTAAATAGCGAAACTGACTGTTTCATTGCTTTATATTCATGTAATAAATATACACATGTCAATTAGAGGCTGATAGGGATCAATTTGACCCGGACAGACATGATCTCTGTAAGAGGTTTCCACTGAATGCTCTGTGGCTTATTTATGACTAATAAAGTGCATTAATAATGTTGTTTAATTTGATACTTGACTGGCTGCTCTTCCTGTGCACCCTTAACCATTAACTGTCTCTCTTTAGGATATTCATCCAGCTCAGGGCTGATGAATGGAGGTCCCCATCCTGAGGACCATAATGGTGCTTCTTCATCACCCCCTCCACACACCAACACACCTTTGATGGGACCAATGGGCCGAGGAGGTCCCATCCAGAGCCCCCCACTCAGCACTGGAGGGGTGCTCCAGTATGCAGATGGCCCCCCGCGGATTCTTCCAGAAGATGGACAGGATAACCAGGGCGGTGAATCCGACATGGAGCCCCAGGACACTGAACTGCGGAGGAGAATCTTTTTCTCTTCTTCCTCCTCTTCGTCCTCGTCTTCCTCTTCATCAGGCAGTGGAGGCAGCGCGGCCGGAGGATCACGCCTCCACCATCACACCGGCAACTCAGCCAAGCAGGGGTACCACAGTAACCATGGAAACCACCACCACCTGTCCCCCAGCACACAGCACACTCACACACCCACGCATACGTCGTCATCACACTCGTCTCACAGCCTCGGCGCTCAAGAGGGACGTAAGAGGGGCAGAAGGAAACGCAGCTCTGCAGTGGCTGTCACGGCCAGCGGTTCCCCAAAGAGGAGGTCATTCCCCGGGCTCAGCTCCAACAACCACTCCTCGGGTTCACCACTCAACATTAACTCCATGGTGAGTCAGTAAAAACAAGGAAGAGAGAAAACTGACAGGACCTCATATATCATATTGATTTTTAAGGATCCATTTTTTTATTTATTTAATGTGATTTAATTAGGTCGTGCAACTTGTAAAAATATCCAGCATGTTTATCATTGGACTATCATTGAATATTAGATTGATGCTACCAATGATCTGAAGCAACATGTTTTAAAAAGGAAGAGGTGTCACCAGAGTTTTAAGTCCTTGGCCATGTACAGTATTTGAATTATTAGACCTTACGGGGACATCACAAGACCTGCTTTTATTACCTGGTATCATCTGGGTGTCATTTGCATGTCCCCTTGTCCCAAACAGGTGAACAACATCAACCAGCCTCTGGAGATCTCTGCCATATCTTCCCCAGAGCAATCTAGTCGGAGCCCCACTGTGCCGGACCTGGACCAGCCTCCCATCTTAAAGAGAGAGCGCCCCCTGGAGCTCAATGGCACAGGCCGTTACTCCTCAGCCCCCAGCTCTGATGATGAGGATTCAGGATACCCTGCCGACAGCTCCAGTTCACGGTAATATAGTCATTGTAATATGAATATGAGAGTAACAACAGAGTACCTGCTGAGCTCCTATTTGGTCTTCACTACAGCTGCAGGGCTTACTAACAAATTATAAGTATATAAAGTATATAAATTAAGTATAGTATTTTCCTTGTTTTCTATTCTAATTCTAAAATATGACACCATGCCTTTTGATTGCCTCAGTTCTGTTGCAGATTTCACAGGACAGGCACACATTTCTGAGCCACATGTACAGCTGTGTTTGTGTGGTTATTATTTGTTGTTTTTCTTTAGTTTCATTGTTAATTGTTCTTTTTCTCTAGAATTGAAAGGAAAATAGCTACGATATCCTTGGAGAGCAGAAACGGACCTGGTAGACTAGGGGATAGTGAAAGAGGTAAGAAAAGAAAATGTCACTTGTTAAAATAAAAACTTAATTTTGCACTTTAGCTGCTTAATGCCGACCTCTGTTGTTTTTATTGTTTGTTTTTTACTAGGCAGGAAATCTGGGAGCAGCAGTGGTAACAGCACAGGTAGTGAAGCCTCCTCTTCATCCTCCTTGTCATCTACCAGCAAGTGGAAAGCCACCTTTTCGCCCATTTCTGACCCCAAGCAACCCAACTCTGACCTGAGACAGGGGGGCTCTCCATTCGGCATGGGGGGTTCGGGCCGGGGTACAGACTCAGATTCTGACCACAAACAGCAGCATCAGCAGGTGAGGAGAGGGAGTGATGGAGAGTCGTCCAACTACATGAACCCCAAACCCTTCCTCAGTCAGGAGGCAGGGCCCCGGGGTGGAAGCAGCGGTGGTGGTGGAGGTGTCCAGGGAGGCTGTGGTTCAGACCAACGCCAGGCCCTCCAGAAGCAGAAGGCCCCTCGTGACTGGGAGCTGAAGACCAGCGGCAGCTTGGCCAGTCAGAACCTCTTCATATCTGCTGCTGCCAGCAGTGGAGGGGGTATCCTGAGTGGGAAGGTGGGAGGCAGTCCTGTAGCAGTTTCCTCGACCACGGGATCATCTGTGGGCCAGTACCTGGGGTCTCAGTTCCCACTCGGAGGGGCCTCAGTCTTACAGACCTTGTTTGGGGCCCAGACAGGCGGATCTACGGTGAGTGGGACCCCGCGGCTCGTCAACGGACACTCTGCCCTGGGAAGCTTCTCCACTGCTGGGCTGGCAGGGGGAGCGGCTGGAGGTGAGAAACAATAGTGACTTAACTGATCATGTAAAGTTTAACCTCAGTATCTTTGGTCAAGAGCGGGGTCATAGTCTTAGCTAGTGAGGAATAGTCCGAGGGAATTGGCCTGCTAATAGAGCCAGGTAAGTGGAGGTCCAACGCTGCTGTCTTTCTGTCTGCCTCACTGCCTCGCTTTGATGTGGTCTGGCTGCTTGAGTGCTGCAGTTGGAAACACCCTTGGAAAATGCTGCGTTTTAGCAGAATGAAAGCATAACAAAAATGTTGAAAATAGAAAAATTGGAACCATTGATTTGTCTTCAAATCTGTGATTGACCCTGAATTAATAACGTGTTTTATGTAACTATTACATCACTACATTGTCATTTTCTGTGGGTGTATCTGTACGTCAGAGTCATTTCACTTGGAAGCAGAAATCAACCCAGAAATCAATTCAGCTAAAATAAGTATGTTTTATGTCCCTGATCTTAAATTGGCCATTTGATTTGGTTAATAATAGTCACAGTGGACTGACTCTGTTTGCTTTCTGTGTGCTTGTCGAAGAGTCGCTTGGCGCTATTCACAACCTGGCTCAGCCCCTGCTTCTCTCTTTGTCCCCCTCTTTCTCGCTCTCTTCGCCACTTTTATCTGCTCCCTCTTCCCTCTGTCTCCACTCTCTCGCCCTCCCCCTCCCTTCATTTCTGCTGTATGATTTGCAGGTATATTTCACCACGTGGTTCCCACAGTGTCCTCCCATCAGTTTGGGGTGACGCTGCCCACCTCTGGAGGCCTCAGCTCTCTGCTCAGTCTCTCCTCCTCTTCCTCCACCTCCTCCCAAACGCAGCAGCACACCACTCCCCAACAAGCCTCCACGCGCCTGGCCTCCGTGTCCTCACCTCTCCCCCTCTCCCTCTCCCAGGCCCAGCACAGCCGCATCCAGTCGGTCCTGCACAGCCCCTCTCCTCCCATGCTCTCCCTGCCCCCTCCTCCGCCCCTGCACAGCATCCCCTCATCCTCGGCACCCGCGCACTCCGACGCCCCGCCTTCCTCTCGATCAGATTCCCTCCACTCCTCCCGTCTCTCCCACTCCTCCCTCCACCACCAGAGAGCACAGTCATCCCTCTCTCTCTCCATCTCCTCCACTGCCTCTGCTTCTGTCTCTGCTGTCGCCGCCACTGCTTCCCTCTCCTCTTCCTCTCTGTCAACTTCCTCCTCGTCCTCGCGTCCATTCGCAGTGCACTACTCCCCTCGGCTGCCCCCTCCACCACCGGCTAGCAGCTCAGGTGGTGGCGGGAGCATGTGGAGGACTCAGAGCATGCACGGTACCTACACCAGCTCCCAGCTCCCTGGCTCCCGACCTAGATAGGGTTTGGGGGAAGGGGGGGGGGGGTTAGGGAAAAGGGGGAAGGATGGAGAGGGGAAGGGCAGAGAGTGGAAAGAGGGAGAGAATGAGAGTGAAAGACTGGTAGGGAGGACAAACAAAACAGGAGTCCTGTTTTTCCTGTGCTCCCACAAGCTGTTGTTCTGATTGAACAAGGTAAGTCGATTCTTTGGTGATAGATTTAAAGTATACAAACTGTGCTGGATTGTGAAAGCCACAGGATTTAATAGTGTTTTCACTCATTTGTTCATTGCTGTGTAGAATCTGTCAGCCATACAATCACTCATGATGTCTTTTTCTGTCTTCTTTGGCGTTTCAGGTAATTGACTAAAACTACCTCAACATAAAATAAACTATGCAAATGTCCAGGTGTGGATGAAGGCACTCTCCTCACTCTCTGGTGCTTCAAAATGTCTGCACTACCCAACCGCCTCCAAGAACGGCTTCTGTACTGGGATCACACATACACACTCACACATATACGCACGCACGCACACACGCACACACAAACCACCACTATGGTCACATTGAGCAGAATTCATAGGGACTGGTCGTGTTTATGTGTGGGGTGTTGAAATGTTTTCCTACATGGATATTTGTACTGGCTGCTGCCCAGCGCTGAATGAACTAATTAAGATACCTGGTTTAACATTAAGGTGCTCAGTAGTATGATAGTGTGTCATTTTATGTCATAGTCACTATTTTAGCAACTCGTGTTCGGCATAATGATCAGTTTTCAATGATTTAATGTAACATTTAACAACAGATGGAAGCACACAGCCCACCTTTTTTGAGCTGAATCTCATGTGTCATGTCGAAAGTTTCACTTCATATGAGTGCATGTGCTCAACACACACACACACACAGACAGACCAGTTTCACCGAACTCTGCTCAGATGTCATGCAGTTTTGCCTCTCTGCATGCGTGCTTTCTTGTCTCTGTTTTCTTCCTTCAGTGAAATTCAGTTTTTCTTGCAAGATGAGGAACTTTTGGTCAAACTGCACACTGGACCGTAAGATACAGTTATTCATGTAGCAGAAGATGTACAGGTCCTGGCTGGTTTGTTGACACCCCTTAAACTCTTGATTATGTTAAATGATTTATAACATTTTCATATTTAAAAAAAGTTAAAAATGTGGGTTTCTTACTGTTAAGTCCCTTTACATAAAAGTAAAGTGGTACAAAAATTGTATAATTATGTTCGGGCTGCCCGTTTTGGCACACAAAACTAATATTTTCTGTCTTTGCCACTAACTGGAGCAAAATTAATTAAGTTCACGTGATTAAAATTGTTCTTCAGGTGTGGTTCAGTGTTTCTCTTCTGATATCAGCTATTTAACATATCAGTGAAAGTTGATTTACTTCTAAAAGGAGCTTTTTGGTATTTTGTGACAGTAATCAGGAATATTTAACATTCTATAAACCAATTTACTGAAGAATATGGAAGATTATCAGTGACTTGAAGTCTGAACACACAACAGTGTTCTGATTTCAGCCTCATTTTGACAGTACTGTGATTTAGCAACATTTCAAGGGGTGCCAATAATGCAGAGCAGAGTACACTTTCATTTTTATTTTTTTTTTAAATGACCCCATGAATTTCCTTTAATGAGATGTAGACAAAGTCAGCCGCCCATTGTTGTCAAAGAGTTGTGGCCACTCTGTTAATGTTTAGTGAAGCTGAATCCAGGTGTAAAAGAATTCCAGTAAAACCACAGAAGAATCAGCCAATTTCTGTATTTATTAACATTTTCTTCTTCAGTCAATTTGGTAAATCACACTACTATGTGGGACCGCAGCAGAAATATTCTTAAAGCAGGAATTTTTAACTCTTCTTAAGCTAAAAATATTCATATTTATCTCTGCTGTTGGGAAATACAGGTTTAAGCAAATGTTTAGGACTCACATGTATGTGGACTTCAGTCATGCAAACACGCACACGTACACACACGTGCATGCAAATCCTCACACACTGAGAAAACACCCATAACAACAACAACAAACTACTGGACTGTCTTCACACCTTTTTGTTTGCTTATTTGATTGTGGTTTTTTGTAAACAATGTTTGTACTGTGAATGTGATTCATTCTCCGACTGTATAGATGTGTATAATTTAGATTATTATATTTATGCTGTCAGTCTCTCTGTTTGCCTTGGTATTTGTATTTCTTTTAAATCCTGAAATGTGTTGACATCGTAGAATGCAATAGTGTGTGTACTTGACTCACAGTCTGAAAACAATGGTGCTACATTTGGACTGTACCTGATCTTATTTATTCTATAGTGAAAACATCAAAAACAAATCCAATACTTGGTGCTGTACACAGGGACATTTGTAAAGCCTTTTCTTGGCATTTCTTTTCTCATATTTAATATGCTATCGTCTGGTCCTTTGAATGCCTAGTGTGCAACTGTAGACACCACCTGCAGATAAAACTACTCTGCAACAGCTGGCTCAGAGTCTGAGTAAACAGGTATGAGGACCTGTTCATGTTTCTCACGCCACAGTTTAAACAAGTCAGCCCGCTTTGCTCTCAAAAGCGAGCTGCTTATCTGTTAGTGAACAAGACACACTGTTTTTGTACATAACTCTTTGTTTTCCTTGTACATGTCTCTTCATCATAAACAGAAAGGTATATAAATATGTATCTATAAACAGTCTATATATGAGTATATATATATCTATATATATATATATATATATATGTGTGAGTAAGGGTGTTTTGGTGCTGGCATTGTGACCTTAAACTCAGCCTGTCAAACAGGAGGCTTGAAGCCAAGGAGTGTCGAGCATTGCCACCACAGGATCTTAACATATGGTGCCTAACAACATGGTGGCACAACAGCACCTGAATCCCTGTGATATACACACACCACAGAACTAGAAACTCAAAAGCAGTGTGTATTTAACGCAGACAAACAAAGGTGCTGTGGCTTGAACACAACTAGATTCCAGCACTAGAACTGTCATCACTTTTATCAGATGTTTTCACATCTTTGTTTTTCCTTCTTTTTTTTTTTTTTTTTTTTTTTTTTTTTTTTTTTTTACCAACCCAGATTCTGCAGGAAAAATGGTGCTTCTGTTTCCAAACAATGGCAATTCAGATTTTACAAACTTTACTGGTGCATAGAAAACTACGTGTCAACCTCTTACACACACTGTCTGTCTTTAGATGTCTTACATGTCTTTGTCAAGGCCATGCCTTGAAATGTGAGCATATTGTGTAATTGCAAAGACATGCTGATGTAAAACACTTGTGTTAGGGTATGTACGCTCATCACTTGGTTGGGAGTGCGAACAGCCAAGCTTCCCTTTTTCCTGATAGTGGGACTACACTTAAGCTCAGTTTGTGTGTGTGCGCGCGCACGCTTTTTTCCTCCACTTGCCAGCGCATATCTAAGGGAAGAGTAGACTAATAATCGAAGCTTTATTGTAAACTCCTGTCCTGTGCACTCACTCTGCAAACACAAATGTGTTTCTCACCTGAGAGTGTTTAAGTGAGAAGAAGAAAGTCATTTTAGGACATAATTAGAGACTGTAGTCCATTTGTTACCAGCACTGAGAGGTCTTTTGTAACTATTGTTGATGCTGTTTTGATTTTCTTATTCTTGGTGTTTGATACAATTGCAGTTACATGTTATGCTTTTAATTGTCTTCAGATTCTTGTCAGTTTTTAATACTACTAGTCAGACAGACAGCACGGTGCTCTCCTTCACTTAAAACAAGGAAATTGCAGCTATTGATAAATACTACTCTTCTCCTGTTGTGCTGCAGGGTTTTATGGTTTAATAATCTTCAACACGAGCTTGCCTGGCGGCTTTCTCATGGTCCAATCTAACATACGGATGTTTCTCTAACCTGGAGGGGCGGTGTGGTGTATGTGTAAGTGGGAATGGTTTGTGAGAATGGCAAAAGTTACATTCATTACATATTTTAAACCAGTTTTGTAGCTACTCGTACAATCAGTCAATGGGGTGAGGTGCTGTTATTCAAGTCCTTTGGTGTGTGCGCATGATTTGAATTAACGTTTCTATGCAGTTCTCCAGCAGGCTCCCATCCTGGTGCATTATTGTTAATCTGTGAGAGCTTTGCAGTCGAGGCTGTTTACTCTAAATCCTGCCAAAGGTCTAAACTCAGGAACTTCCCAGATTGCTTGAAATGATGTAAACAATTCTCCTTAAACTACTACATGTCACAAACCTATTCACCATCCTGTGGCATGATGAAGTCCCTCTCTAACCCAACTCAGGACCAGGACAACCTCTCAGTTAAGCATATTTCCAGGTAAAATTTGCCAGCCGTCTTGTCAGGTCTCCTCAGATTCATTCTCGCTGCCACATACATCCAGCCTCTCCAGTGAAATCCAGCTTTATAAAGCTTTATGAGTCGGTCTGATCTCGAGAAGCTGTGAAATGGCTACACCTTCAGCATCTTCCTCATCTCACAATTGCCTCTGTCTAGATTTGAGTCTCTAAGAAGGAGGTCCGCTGTCCTTTGTTGGGGTTCTTCCCATTATCTGGGAGGTAAACTGACACTGGACACACGTGACCTACAGCAAGTGTATAGTGATCTCTGGTCGGTGAAGCCAGGGCAGGTTTGAGGTGCAATAACGGCAAACCTACTTTCCAAAAGGCCCTGGGTTTTCATGATAGAAATTGTCACTGTTTGATGTTGGTGCTTTTATCCTAAGATGTTATAATGAAACAAATGGAATTAATGTTTTTTTTCTGCGTTTTGATTATTAATAAAAAAAGTTTCATAATATTTGAATTAATTTTATTGTGTGTAGTGGTGTTTGTGTCTGATTGTATTCTGTTTTCCCTCAGGGAAGACTAGTAGATCTTGCTAAAGTTTACGCTGCATAACTTTGACCAAATATGTGTTGTCTTATTTTGAAATGAACTAGTAAAATAAAAGGCCAGTGCTAAAAATAACATTTTGCATGGTTATCATAATGAGCCAACTGTATTTATAATAATAATAAGCTTTATTTATATAGCACTTATCAGAGTACAAAGTGCTTCACAACAAATCACACTTAAAATGCAAAAACAAATAACCATGTGGGTAATAAGATACAGGGGGGTAAAATACAGAATATAAGAACAAAGATCACAGAGTATAACAAATATGTTCAGTAGGACATATGGAAGATGAGACAAGGAAACAAAGTGATAAGAACGATAGGGCAGGAATAGTAAAACGAGTGGCAGCTCAGATAAAATCTGGATATGCTTTCCGGTAAAAGTGAGTTTTTAAAAGAGATTTGAAGGAAGAAGCCGACCCTGCCAGCCTCCAGAGCCTTGGGGCTCTGACAGCAAATGCTCGGTCACCTTTTGTTCCTATCAAGCTTAATTGAAATGAACATTTGAAAATTGTTTTTCATGTGGTGCTGTTGCATTTTTACCTTTCACAAATAGCCAGCGCTCCAAGTACCACAATTTAGAGAGGTATGCACTTGTTTTTGTGCCAAAATGCCTGTAAGGTCTCAACAAGTCTGTATAGTGAAGCTTTTCACCTGGACCCACATGAAAATAACACATTCAAAAGACACTGGCTCCTGGTAGTTATATAGTATTATTAGATAGTGATAGACACTTCCAAAGTTCTTTACTAAATTCTCAGAGTAGAAATATGTAGTTACACCAGATTAAAGATGTATGTTTTCATTTAAATGTTGAATACAGGCCCTGATTCCCACAGTTTAGACATAAAGAAATCACCTCACGTGGTTGTCTGCAAGATTTTGGGATGCTGTGTTATCTGCCAAAAAATGTTCTGATGTTGATAACATGTAGCAGCCATTGGAGAATAACAAACAGTTCTTGTCATTCCTCACTGAAGATTTCTGATGTAGAAGAATGAGCCTCGGCTTTATCTCTTGGGATACAATGCTACTAAACAGCTCCGAGACCTTGACTGTCTACAAAACAAGACTGCAGCTGTGAGAAAAGTGATGGGAGTACAGCGGCTCTTTGAAAGGAATCAGATTTCAGGTTTCTGAGAGCAGGACTTTATTCACTGTTTTTCCCCTTCTAACATGAATGAAAGCAGATAACATTGTACACATTCGTTAGGATGAAATGCTCTGAATGATTTTGTATTGTTTCAGTCACAGTCTGACCAAGAACAAGTCAGCAATGAACTGGAACAAACTAACAAGAATGCCTGCCATGAACTAAATCTAAAAAATTTAAATCTTTTCTCACAACAAAGAGCAGTTCAAAGGAATCATTTCATAAAAGGCTGACTCATTACTGTGAGAGCTTGATTGAATATTTTGCTTCTCAAGAGTTAGATGAGAAGATTGATACAACTGTCATATCTGTCCCACAAATACACTGAACTGTTTTTGCCCCCATTCATCATGAGCTGAACTCAATGATCTAAGACTTTCTCTATGTACACAAAAGGCCTATTTCTCTCAAATATTGTTCACAAATCTGTTAGTGAGCACTTCTCCTTTGCCGAGACAATTCCATTCAAATCCATTGTGAGGCCGGTTGGATGTACTGCCAAATCCTCTGAAACGCCTTTGGAGACGGCTTTGGTAGAGAAATGAACATTCAATTCACGGGCAAAAGCTCTGGTTGACATTCCTGCAGTCAGCATCCCTATTGCACGCTCCCTCAAAACTTGCAACATCTGTGACATTGTGCTGTGTGATGGAACTGCACATTTTCGAGTGGCCTTTTATTGTGGACAGCCTAAGGCACACCTGTGCTATACCCATGCTGTCTGATCAGCATCTTGATATGCCACACCTGTGAGGTGGATAGATTATCTCGGCAAAGGAGAAGTGCTCACTAACACAGATTTTGACAGATTTGTGAACAATACAAAAGTGTTGCATTTATAATTTTGCTCAGTATACACGTGCAGGCATGAGTGTGGTATCGATCTTGTCATCTGAGTTAACTCTCAAAAGCGAATAAGTGTATTTCCCAAAATGTCAAATTATTCCTTTAATCCACCTTTACAACCTTGAAGGATTAAAACAACACCTCTCACTTTACAGCTTGAGGAATCATGTGTTTTAGACAGCGAAGGATTTACCTCCAGTAATCAGAGTCAGACAGGGGGGTTCAGTGTGTATCCAAACCAACAAAACTGCCTTCTGAAGGTGAATAAAGCACCTACATGTGCAGCAGACATCTCAAATATAATCTACAGTCTAAATCATCAAGGACACGTGATATTCCTACTTTGGCAGGCTCATCCCCAGTTAGTGAGAAGGGAATGTGGGAGGATATAACTCCCACCCTCATGAGTTTGACCCATTCAAAACAAGCGATAGTGAAGGGGTCTGACCACACAGGCACACAGACAGTGCAGTATGTTGGTTTTGAATGTCTTCTACTATGGAGCGTTGATGCTGTGCTGGACCAGGCTTTGTGTGGCCCTGCAGGTCTCACATGGACGGCCACTTATCCCGGCCCACGGCCCCACAATAACAGGTCAGATTTAGCTCAATTTAAACCAACTAAATCTCTTAAAAGTTGTGCATTAATCTTCATGCAATGCCTCTACATTTGATGTTGCTGTCAATTACTGTGTTTTGAGCTAAAATTGGATTGTTTGCATGTGGTTCCCCCTCCTAGCTTTCCTGTTTTTTTCTGTGTGTAATGTAATTTGTTCTTTTTCCAATTCAATCAAAGGAGTCCACCACACAGAGACCACAGATGGTTTGGAAATAGAAAATGCAGAGCACACCTTCCCATCAACAGAGACCTCATCAGCCTCCACCGTTTCTCAACACATCCCTCACCATGCACTGTGCTTCGTGCATGACATATTCGCAGCATTGCGTGATGTGGGGAATGACGGTGAACTCACAAACTTCAGTTTGGCCCTGTTTGGAATCTGCACAGTATCTGAAAATTCATCAGGCTCGGCCTTATTAGATCTTGCTAAGGAAACAAACAGAAACCAGATAAATGGATTGGAGGTTTTGCAACCAGCTGGAGGTAACAGTGCTCTCAGATTGCAATAGTTTTTGTTTTAATGTTTTTTCCCCCCATCTTATGGCATGTTGTGTATGTTATATCAGTGCTCCTGGCAGAGGAAGACAAGAGAGGAGCGCTTAAGTTCACCTTTGACCTCCCACAGTCACCTTTGCTCAAGCTGAACCCTGTGCTGCTCTTGGCGTTTGAAAGTCCCCTCACAGGAAGAAACCTGGACGTCACTTTCACTAGTCAGTCACTGCATCCTAACACACAGGTATAAAAAGGCCTGGTGTGAATAATGCATGAATGAAAACCTGTCCCGAGTTTCCACTGGAAATCTGCTGAATGTGATTTTTGTCATAGATATATTTATTGTGCTTTCTAGTCTGTGTGCATTTCAGGAGAAACACAGTACATAATGCTGACAGGAAAAGCATCAGATGTTCACCAGAAATGGAGGATTTCTGTTGAGACAAAATCCCCTGAGATGAGTAAGATACAATACGCGTAAGACATGATTTCTTGTTTCATGTGCACTCTCCTCACAGTTCCTCTCTTTGCAGAACAAAGCCTGAAAGACATCCTTATTGGTGGAAAATCAGGAAGTAACTTCACCATGAGTCCACTTCTGCTTTTCTCTGGGGAAACAGGAACTGATACAAGGTTTTCTTAGCTTTCACGTTCCCTGCTTATTTTACCAACTATAGTTAGTCGTGCTCTAACATTTTTGACTCTCTTTCCCAGATATACACATGTTTCAGGTTCCTCCCCGGCCTCGTCACAGACCTCCTCCTTCCTCTGTGAGCTGAAGCGGTTCTTGGGTGATGTCCAGCCTCAGGACCAGCCCGAGTCCTCTCCTGTCAGGCTGGACTCCTTACAGTCCCTGCCTCCACTGACACTAGGCTTATCCTCCAGCGAGGCCCTGCTGGCAGGACTAATGAACTCCTCGGCCCCCACCTTCTTCTCCTTCTCCAACTGGTGCTCCATGTTTCAGGTGCACGGAGAGTTGGCCCTGTCTCCTGCACTGTTGGAGGAGCTCAGGCAGATGTTGGAGCATACTGTGATGCAGATAATGGAGGTAATAAGGGAGGAGGAGGTCGGTCACAGAGCCACGGAGAGGCTGGGGAGGCTCAAAGAACTTAGTGCTTTGCCAGCGAAGGAACCAGCAGCAGGTGATGTGTACAAGAAGCAGTTCTTCCCAGACACACCCCTACAACCCTCTCATACCATACAACTCCAGTACCCCCTTAAGTCATGTTCCATATATATATGTATATATATATATATATATATATATGGCACACACACACACACACACACACTCACACACTTTTTCATGCAATTGGTCTGTCAGTGCTTTGGCCGGTTTAAGTTTGCACTGAAAGTACTAAGTTGCCACTTTGAGCAACAGAAGACGAACCATTTGTCCATTGTTTGTTCTAACCATTTAACCACGTTAGCTACTTATTTCAACTGTTTAAGTTACCATTAGCAACTTTTAGCTAACTATTTCAATTGTTTACCCATTACTTTTAGCCATGTATTTTGACTGTTTATCCATTAGCTACATTTAGCTAACTATTTCCGTTATTTATCCATTGCTTTTAGCTATTTCAAGTTACATTAAGCTATTTTAACTGTTTATCCACTTCCTTATGTAATTTCAATCATGTATTACTTTTAACATAAGCTAACTATTTCAATTGTTTATCTGTTTCAAGTTACATTTAGCTAACTATTTCAAATAATTATGCATTATTTTAAGTAATATTAATAATATTATAAAATCTAAATAGTCTTCTTGTACTCTTAATCATAACACTGTATACCACTTTAGATTTCTTTGGTATCAGGTATCCCTTATTACCACTTTTTAACTGATGCTTCTGTTCCCTCTTCTGCATTGAACAGGAGACAGCCAGTACCGTGCATTTCTTCTGCTGAAGGCCCTGAAGACAGTGGCCCGAACGTATGAGGTGCAGAGAGGACTGCGGGCTACCAGAGCTGGCCCCAACAACCCAGTGAGGGGCAACATATGTGGCCTGAGGAGCCTCACTGTGTCCCTTGAAAGACGTCTCATGGGTCCAAACTCTGCCAACATCAATAATTGCCATGGCTCTTGTGCTTTCCCCCTGGTCAATGCCAACAACCATGCCGTCCTGCTCAACTCCCACATCGAGAGTGAGAATGTGGACGAGCGGGCGCCGTGTTGTGTGCCTGTGGCATATGAAGCCCTGGAGGTGGTGGACTGGCATGAACATGGGACTAGCCTCTCCATTAAACCAGATATGGTAGCGAAGGAGTGTGGATGCCGCTAAAGCTGTTTTCTTCTTGGAGTGTACTTGTGACACAAAAGATATTTTACATCTTTGGTTTAACAGTCACTGACCATAGTTAGAAACATATCACTTAAATGTTACGATACTGTCATTTATTTATTCACACAGTATTAATACACTGGGAGTAAATGCACATTAATTCACAGAAGTGTCTTTATGCTACATACTTTCACATATATAGACAATATTTGCAGTAGATGCACACAGCACAGTGTTTCTCACACTTACAAATAATCAAATGTATTGAAACCAAAAACGATTGTGTTCGAGGGTGGGTCTTTGTCTTCATGTAAGCCAAATATAGTATTATCATCATCAAACCTCTTATCATTCATTCAAGACCACTTTTTGTGGTTTTAATTAAAATTCCAATAATCATTGAAAATACTGTTGTAAAACTACCAAGTTGTTGATGATGATTATATTACAATGTGGTGGTGACATTTCTAAATTAGTGATACTAAAAGGGAGATTTTATGGAGTGATTTAAAATATGTATCATAATGTTGAATGTCCTGCCAAACTAATTAAATTGTGTTCTTTTCAATACAAACAAAAATTGATTAATGTTCTGTATCTTTATATTATTAAATGCAAAGTATATTGAAGACTGTGTGTCTGTGATGGTTGATGACATCCATTTGTTGACTCTTCACTTTTCTTTAAACAGCCGCACACAAATCATTGTTTAGGTTTGGGTTTCAGGATTGCTTTGTTGCCAATAGGCTTTTTTCTTCTTCGTATCGCTCCAACTTCTTCAGATCGCCACCACCACATGAAACTGTCCCATATGGAAATCTGGAGGCAGACAGCAGGGAACAAACAACACAGTCTGGTTCAAAAACCACTTATTACACAACCACATAAATACAGAAAAGATGAAAATATCTTTATAAATTATACGGTCACTTCAAGGATTAGATTGTACATTTTGTGATTTTTCAGTATTGCTTAGTTGTACGTAAGGGAAATCCTTTAAAAAATTATTTTATAGTTTAATTTATGACTTTGTTCACTTTGGACGAACAACAGAGAGACAGATGGTGGTGATGACGTCATCTAGAGACAAATGCTGTCAGGATCCCAGAAAGCACCTTGGTGGATTTAAGACTCTATAAACCTTCAAAGAAAATTGATTGATAATTATTATCACCTTTGACCTTGTAAAATATGACATATTGTAGTAATATGGTGCAATGGAGTCATACTTGTAATGCATTGTTATCTTTTCACACATTACAGCGTATTTAGGATTCTAAATCGGTAATCAGGCACTGCTAGAAATTTTGGGGCCCCTGAAAACAGCTCATCAATAGCTCTGAATGAGACAACAAATATCTGTGACCCCTGGCATCTTTCAGCGTCCCTGTCTGACTCTTGCCCCCAATGATGTAAATGCTCCGTATAGCGCCTTTCTAATTTCTTTCTAGCGCTTTTACACTACATCTGCATCCACACACACATTCATACACTGAGCCTAAGTGCTCAAACAGAAACTAACATTCAGACA
>NW_025740327.1:0-11604 GCF_021292245.1 Micropterus dolomieu
CCGTCTATCTGATCTGGTGGAACAAGTGTGTTGTGTAGGGTGTCCAGGAATGTGATCAGATGGGCAGTGTTGTAGGGGCCAAGGGTAGCATGGTGATCGATGACGCCGTGGTGGGTAAACTGCTGCACACATTATAATGTTCACGCTGGCCAGGGCCAGCAATGGCACGCAGGCCGATGATATTCCTTCTCCTCTTTTGTCTTTTTGTGAGGTTGAATCCAACCTAATCAATGAAGATGAACTGGCGCTCCACTTCAGCCACCTCTAGCTCAGGGATTCTCTGAAACACACTTGACAATATCAGAAATAGGCACCCTGTAGACCTGCTTCATCCTCAGATTATCTGGACATGGTCCAGTGTCGATAAGCTCACCCTATCAATATTCTGAAATATCTCATTATTTTCTATTGCATTAGCTTATTTCTCTATTGCTTAAACACATTTCTTGAAATGATGCCTCTTTTTCTCAAAACTCTAAATACAAATCCACGACTTCTCACCCAATTCCCCAAACATCCATGAAACTTTCTACTCAAAACCATTTAATCTTGCTGAAAAACCAAACTTTGCTCTCAGACAGGACACACAACCCCTCAAAAACACACACACACTACAACACAGTCTTACACACTGGTGAGATAAATTCAAAACAATACTACAAAATCTGGTTATAAGTAATGTTGCTTGTGGATCTCCCCCTCAAAAACCTTTTCACATGATGAACACAAAAGTAATAACAAATGTGTACATTTGCACATTTGCACACATTTGTCATTCCTTAGTGTGCTGTACAGTACAACACAGTAAACAACAAATTATTCTGCCCCAGCTTTGGTCTGGCCTCTTTCACCACCTACTCCTCCCCTCTCTACCTCTTCAACCTTGAATATTAGTGTTTTCTCAATGACGACACGGTGTAGGCAATGAGACATGAGAAATTTCTTCCAGTTCCTTGTAAAACCCAGGTGAGACAGGTGTGCCTGACAATCTGCACCACCGCCTCGTCCCATGACCGAGCCCACAGCAGCAGGTTGTCCACAGCGCTTTGAGAAAGTGCGTGGGGCCAGTGAGTAACCGAACAGCAGCCAGTTGTACTGGTACTGGGTGTCCCAGGATGACGGGAATGTGCCCTGGTCGGCTGATCCACGGGCAGACCGCATGTCAGCACAATACGAAGTGGAACGGAGACGACAGACTCCTGTTCACACAATGATGACAGATAAGATGAGCAAGAGGGAAATATCTTACATTTCCTGTCGGCTTAGCAGCTCTTAGATGCCGCTCTAGCCGGTCTGCCTTAACCAAGTCGTACCTGACCTGGCCCGTATCGGGTAGGATGATCGACAAAATGCAAATTAGAAGTCATGGACGATCAAATTATTTTGTCACCCTATGCATGCCACACACCTCCATGCTCTTTTCAGCTGTGTAACTCAAATCACTCAACCTTTGGTCACAGGAATATTGATCAATATTCACTGTCAAAATTTCAATGTTCCAATTTATGTTGGAATGTGGCTGTACGGAAAGAAATAGTGTTTTGAAGAAAACTCCCAATAAAAACATATAAACAGTAAATATGGCCCGAAACATGGACATTTGCCATGTTTTGAAAGGTTGTATAATAACTGTTGTATATCAGTGTAGTAGAAGATATTCAGGTACATTATAATCTACCTTATGATGGTTTTGATGGTTTATAGCATAAAAATAAAGCTTTTTTTACCAGGCGAGGATGAAAATATAATTTTTTCTGTATTGCATCTCCATGTAGTCTGTAATGGTAAATAGGTGCCAGGTACCATGTGGTTAAAAAGTATGGTGACTGTTCTAATTCTGTGAGTTTGCCCCCTGTGATTGTACTTGTGGCTTTATTGTCAGTCATTCCGCCACCATACAGTCCCAGTGATGACGGGCTGGATGACCGACGTAGTTCTGTTTCCTGTTCACGCCTCAGAAACTCTGAAATTTGATACACTTATATGCACATTTGGTCCACCTGTGTGATTCTGCCAGGTCCGATATTAGTGAGCTCATGGCTTTTCGGGGACATCCCCATGCAGACCAGTGTGTTAAGTCATGATATTGATGTGGGCGATCATCAACCCATTAAACAGCATTCCTGTCATGTCAATCCGACAAAGCGTGCATTAATGCAGCAGGAGGTAAAATATCTCCTTGAAAACAGTTTTGCTGTCCCAAGTAGTAGTTCCTGGAGCTCCCCTTCACTGCTTCACTGACTAGACACCAGGTTTCTGTAATGATTATCGAAAAGTCAATGCTGTTACCAAACCAGATTTGTTTCCACTCCCACGTATGGATGACTGTGTCGATTGGGTGGGTAGCAAAATATGTGACTAAATTGGACCTACGAAAAGACTACTGGCAGGTCCCGTCTTCGTCACTCCCAATCATTTTCTCAGTGTTCATTCATGCCATTCGGTCTGAGAAATGCCCCAGCTACTTTACAGCGGATGATGAATACGGTCCTATGTGGGGTTGACAATTGTGAAGTTTCTTTGGATGACATAGTGGCCAATTCATCATCCTGGACTGATCACATGAGAACCCTCAGTAAGATTTTTGAACATTTGTGTGCTGCTTCCCTTAAACTCAATCTGGCCAAATTTGAGTTTGGGAAGGCTGTTGTTACATACTTTGGTAAACAAGTAGGACAAGGTCGTGTCTGCACAGTTATTGCCAAAGTACAGCAATCTTAGATTTCCCAGCTCCTCAAACGCGTCATGAGCTCTGTCGTTTTCTGGAGATGGCCGGGTACTACCGTGCGTTTTGCAAAAACTTTGCAGATGTGGTAGCTCCTTTGACTAGTTTAGCAAGTCCCAAAACTCTTTTTCAGTGGTCAGAGGAATGGAACTTCACTCGTCCATTTGAGCTGGAAGTAAATAGAAGTTAACAAGCACCTTAGTGATTCTGATTATTGTCTACACATTATGTTGCATTCAGGGCCCCGTTTCAGAAAGCACGATGAAATAAATCAGACTTACTGATCAGATAAACCCTAGATCAATAAGTCTGGCAACTGATGCTGTGAATTTGCAACCGTCAGTTTCTCTCTGACTCCTCCCCTCCTGTGGAGCCTGAAGCAGCTACTTCTTTATCCATCCATCGTCAAGCGCTTATCCTCTGTACAGGGTCGCGGGGGTCTCGAGCCGCTACTTCTTTATAACACTGTGAATCTGTGGACACAAGGCAGCTGTCACGTTGGCAACAGTTGCGCTGAAGCCCTTACCGCGGGCTACATTACTGCAGTAATCACTGTTTAAATTAATCTGAATAAAAGTAAATAAATAAAAATAAACTGATCAATGAACAGTAATCTTTCATATTGTAGTTGCACTGATTGGAACATTTCTATCCTAGTTATTGGAAGGATGATGTATATATTTCTGAGTGAGGATGACTGTGGTGCAGCTGAAACAAATAATGTAGTTTAAAAGTGAGGTTTTCATTATTAGCTACACAATTTGAATGTGTTTTTACATAATTTCATTAAATATGAAATGAGCAAGATTTTAAAATAGTTGTGTAAAACTTTACAGTCAGTTTGAACCTAGACACATTTTCCACTGCAAAACAATAATTAATAGGCTAACCTAGTGACTGTGACTTTGCAATCATAGGTCCATAAACTGTGTCGGATCTGATTAATATTTTCATCTTCAGGTAACTGATTGCCATCTGCATTTTGTCCCGTCAAGATCTAGCTGATATAGCTTATTTAAACATCAAATGTAGCCTAAAAGGCCTATAGGAGAATTCCAGCAGTTTCCCACCTCAGGGTTAATCAACTCAGAGTTCAGGGGAAAGGAAGTAAAATAACAAAAAATAACAAAACAAATACAATACTTACATAATCAGACATTAATGTTTATTTTAATGTTAAAATTTCAAGTTTCAAAATATATATAAACCAGAAAGTGTTCATATGAATCTAACACAGTTTACTCGTCTGCAATAAAAGGCAGAAAATCCAGGAGGAGTAATAAAGTCAAACTTTGCCAGAAATAACTCTATTAACAATTTAATATTGAAAAATGTTTCCTTTCATTGTGGTGATTATGATTATCAGTGTGATTGATTATTCAAAGATCATATCATTAATAACTGTAATAAAGTCTGAACAAAAAAGATTTATCTGACACGACTGTATTTACCACACACCTCATTTTAGAGTTGGACAGACATTCAGCTTTGTTGGGCGTCGTGTGGTGTGCAGTGAATTTGGGGGAGCGAAGACAGCAGCATGCGATAGAGTAAACCACACAAAGTCATTGTTTTAATGAAGTGTTTGCTCTGCTCAGTCCTCCATTGTTACTTCCAAGGTCTAGAGGCAACCTGGATGCAACATGGAGGGCCTTTCCAAAACTAGACCCTCGCCACTTCCACTCCGTCACAGAGTAAACTCTGGTCGGAGTCACTCTCACAGCCAAATCAGGCTCCCCAATCCATTTAGGGTATAAATACTGCAGCCAACTTTCGGACAAACTACCCTCACCCCAGTATAAATAGGATCTGACATTACCGCTGCACTCATTGCTATAATACCTGTATCAAATAAACATTTGTATTAAGAGTCAGGATTGATGTTGAGGAAAAGCTTTTGCAATAACGAAACTGATACCATTTGTCATTTATTGTTTGTTTATGAACCAAATTATTTTGGTTGGATCCTTGCGGCAGCTTTTGGTACATGCACACAGCTGCAATGTAAACTTCATACTCATATGATACACTGTTTGAAAGCTAAACTCCCTGTGATTCGACCAATGCAAACCATTTCAAGATACAATCACCACAGCGGGTACAATCAGCGCCTCTGTCAGACCAACCAGAACAATCTCAATTAATGCGACTCACCTCTGAAGCCTCATCCACCGATTGATGAATTTGAATGTAAACAACTACGATAGCTTATATTCAAATTAGCCGCTGAACTCTAACCTTTCGAGTGAATCGTCCCTCATCCAAGAGACTTCAGTTCTCATTGACTGGTAGAGAAACTCAGTGATTTAACCTCTGTGGAGTTTTTACTGCTGGTTTGTTAGTGCTACTGCCTGATGTAACGACGTCATGGTCTAAGCCAGTGGTTCTCAGCCTTTTTTGGGCCAGTGCCCCCCTAGCCATTGTGAAAAGTAATTATATTTAACAAATAAGTGAATGTTCCTCCCAGAAACTGTGTGTGAAGCCAGAGACTGTTTTGTTGGATGGGACACTTAATAAATGGGGGGTATGGGGGTCCTCCCCCCATAAGATTTTGAGCATTTTGCTAAAATCTCTGCTCTGCTTTTTCTGCACCAATATATGGTAGAAATGTCTTATTATATAAAGGGAAACACAAAATTCAGGTGGCAGGTGATTCAAAATATATACATATAATAGAATATAATGCAGGCTCTCAGGCATTCTTTATTGCTTTTAAATATTTTTCTACTGTAGATCAACTTATTTAATATCATCCCTGCTGAGTCAACACACGTGATTTAGTCTTACCTCCTCTTGTGTGTCTTTTGTGGTGAAGTGCAGTGGTGTTCATGAGGGAGAAGGAGAGAGTGGGATGAGTGAGGGACGGGTGAACGAGAGAGAGGGACGAACAAGAGGATGTGTATATATGTACATATACATGCTGCCTGCAGCTCTGCAATCAAATACGGTTTTAAATAGGCCTAGTAAAAAAATCGAAATTCGATATGTGCTCATGTTCAAAACTTTCAGCACATTATGAATCTCTCCCACGTATCGGTGTTCTGACATGTAAAGAAGAAAAGTCGTAATATTACGAGACTAACGTCATTAGCCTATTTAAAGATAATTCATAATATATAGCATTACGTTATTGATTTGCTTGAAGTACTGAACTGGATGAGACGAGGAGGTTCTCATGCCGGGGGAAAACGAAACTAACCGACAACACCTGTGATCAGGCAGAAATCTCACAAACAAAAACACATGTTAACTTAAGCACTTCTGATAAAGTGCCGCTTACAATCCCCAACAGTGCAAGTCAGGGCTTCAGTTTTTAACGTTATAGCCTACTGAAACTGTATATGTCCGTTTTGGCACAGACTGTCTGTGACTCACAACGCGAGGAGGGTCCACGTCACTCACTGGTGTCAGCAGCAATATTGCTGTCAAGGTAGGGCAGACAGCGGAATATCCCTCTTCTAAATGTGTAACCACTGCGATAACAAGACATTCACGGTGTATTATAATAATAAACACTTTTCCACCGTAATACCAAGAAAGAGAGCGTGAATTTTGCAGAGTTTACACAGTAATCGCCATGTGGGTAAAATTTTAAAGATACTCTGACTTCCCATTCCCATGAAGGCAGCACGGAGCTGCACCACAAGTAGCTGACGGGGGAAAAATACACCGTCTCCTCCGGTTGCAGTACGGGGGAAAATACACAGTCTTCTCTAGTCGCAGTGGACTAATCTGGCAGGTTTTAATGTTGTAGACCAGAGTTTTTTTGCAAGTTTAAACTCGTATTGTGAATCTTTGGTGTAAACTCACCTTAGAATTTCCAACTAACAAACAAAACCAAAAGCAGCTCAGCAACCCCCTTCCCAAAATATTGCTTCCAGCGCCCCCCATCGTCCTCGGAACGCCCCCGTTGAGAAACACTAGTATAGGCTAATAACTAAGGCTAAGTTTGAACACTCTGCTGGTGTAATAGGCTGCTTAACACATAGTGTTAAGTTACTCACCATTTCACAAAGAGGTCCAGTAACCTAACAAACCACAATTCACTTAAGAACTGAAGCACAGGGATGGATTGAAGCCGACTTCAAACTTGGAACATGTAAGTTTGGACTTTTCATGGAACTTTATTATACAGCATGTTAGCCGGGTGAACTTGGCGCTAGCATGCTCCGTGGCTAATGTGGCTAGCGTCTATTCCACACACTGAGCCGTACTGGAGTAACGTTATTTCATAATTCCCATTCAAAAAGCCTAATTATTACTTATGTGATTCGTGCATTACTGAAATAAAAACAGTTGCACCACGGAGAGAATTTACAACATAACGTACATAAAAACTAATAGTTACATATGCCACAGGGTAGGTGTAGATCTGTCACAGAATTATGCTCACTAATGGTAAAACTGCGATTTTCTGCCCCTCCGCATAACATCTCGTTAACTGCATGTGATTTTGCTACATGGTAATCCAGTAGAGACCTAATTTATTGATATGATATTTCACCTTTCTATGATGTGCTAAGCTGCCAAGGGACTACCTAGCCAGCAGAGATGGGGACTCTCGACTGCGACTTAAGTCGCGCACACAGTGACTTCAGACTCGACTTGAGACTCGTCCTCAAAAGACTTAAGATTCGACTCGGACTCGAGGTGCGGGACTCGTGAACAATGTTTATTTTTTAGGAAACTTCTGATGAGCTTCCCTCCCTCCGTTACCTATAACCTGCCTACGTAACACGTAGCATCTGCTGCGCTCGGCCGCACGTGAGAGAGGACAACAAACACCGGCATCTGCTGAGCCATTCATCATAAACTTTGGCTTTAAAACTTCATACAACAAGACCCAAACAAAGACGTGCTGAACACAAAATAGGTTAGTAACCTGTGGTGAATAAACATGTTTAGTTCAGCATTGCCATCTAACGTTAGCTTGCTTCTTGCTTCACCTACGACCTACAACAGGTTTACTCCGACTGTCGTTCGTTATGAAAAGATGAATGAGCGTTTGTTTACTTGCCAAACTTGTGGTGGTTGATTAACATAATTTATGTCCCGCTGGCTGCCATTGCGGGATACTGGAGGGAACAGACATGACACAGGTTACTGAACACACCAGATCAGAGAGAGAGACAGACAGACAGACAGACATACATATCAAGACACAAGCAGACACATCCCCACTGAACTAACACCAACAAGGAACACAGACCAAAGCTAAGTAAAACACTGAACTGGGAACTAAGGCATCAAGAAGACAGACATGAGTGAACCCCAAATCTGACTATATAACTGATACTGGACACAGGACAGAACACAAAACACTAAGACATGAACCGAGACACAGAACGAGGAGCTAAGACACAGAATACAGAGAAGACTAAACTAAAATAATGCAGACGAGGAACAAGACATATAAAACAATGGCAAAAACTCAAACTCACAGGGAAAAAACTACAACTCGTAACAACATGGTTATGCTCTGTAAGTTAAAAACAGACGACAGTTGATTCCGCAACGTCACAGTTTTATTTAGTTAACGTTACACTGGGTTTAAGAGTCTGGGGAGTGTTTTGACTTGCAGTATTTAATAAGCCATCAATAATTGCATTGCACAATACATGGTTGTGCTCTGTAAATGAAAAACAGGTTACAGTTACAGAATTCCTTATAGCTATGCAGTTTTATAAGCAACCTGGATTGAACGCAGCAGGTGATACAACATTCGTAATAACCACGAGAGACTTGAGACTTGACTTAGACTCTAGCTCAGAGACTTGAGACTTGACTTGGACTCTTACTCTAGACTAATGCACGCGGCCACTTGCTATAGTTAAGACCTTACGCCTAATTTTAATCTAGTGAAGGAATGCCTAAGTAATCGTGGTGCAACCCATATTAGCTGATTTGGTTACAAACAAACTAGTAGTTACTTAACCTCTAGTGTGGGCTTAAGGAGATAACTTACACACAGTCGGGGCAACAGGCTGCAGGTGTGGAATACAGGAAATGGTCAAAAACAAACTGCTGTGCTGATTAGCTGAAAAGGCACTTGTGCTTCTGCACTTGATTGCTCTTCCTCAAGGACCTTGACCTGCCTGTGACCTTAAAACTGAATCTTGTGGATTGAAATTGAATTGAGAGAACCGAATTTTAATTGAGAGAACTTAAAGTGAAAGTACACAAAGACTTAAATTTTTAGTGAAGCTCAAATACAGTTTCAGTTGCAACTGAATTCAGATTCGTAATATCACATTCAGTTTCAAGTTTATTGGAATTCAATTTCAAACTAATATATTCAAATTAAAATTATGCTATTCAGATTCAGTTTTTCAATACAGTTATTCAAGTTAAACAATACACATTAAAAATATGCAATTCAAATTCAGTTTTTTAATGCAACTATTCAAGTTGAGCAATTCAAATTCAGTTCTAAGTGATTCAAGTTCATTTTCTACTGATACAAATATTAGCCCAAACACATCCTTCCTTTATTGGATGGTGAGGTTGGAAGGGGGCCAACAGCACAGCCCACTCTCCTTTTCAAAATTCTTCTTGCCTGATGAATATCATGACTAAGCTCTAATATATTTCACCCAAGCTAAATACCTGTTCTTCTTGAACAAATGTACTGCTTTTAGGGTTTAGGGTCTGTATACCTTTCAATTATTACAGTTTTTTTTACAATCGCTATGACAATCCTTTCAATACTACAATTTTCCTAAACTCTTAACACAGTTTGCACAACATCCGTCTGTGTAGGCTATACAATTAACTCATTTCTTGTTGCTTTGACACAAAATGCATACAGTTTACACAAATTTAAAATGCTTGAACTTCTTTTACACACAAGCTCAACCAAGATCAAAACAATGGATTTTTACTGCCAAATTTACAAATGCTTCTACACTGTATCAGAACAGATAACAATATGTTCTAAACCTAACTTCTAGGCTAAAGTCAAAGTGAAAAGCTTTTCATATTGTGACTTGAAACACATATATCCCCCTTATTTTATATAAATGTACTTGCCCGTCAGATCCACAGACCCTGGAATGCTGAGTTCACTTACCGACTGCCTTTGTGAAGTTAAAAAATGGATGTCAAATAATTTCCTCCAGCTGAACTCAGACAAAACAGAAATCCTGGTCATCGGGTCCCAGCAGATGGCAAACCAAATACTGCCATCTGCTGGTTCCCTAGTAAGTCACATTAAGCCTGTTGCAAAGAACCTTGGTGTCTGGTTTGATAGTAATTAAAATTTCGAGCAGCACACCACAAAGCTTGTTCAATCATGTTTTTATCAACTTAGAAATATAGCAAAAATTGTGTTTTAGAATTGACTTAAAAATTTTATTGATCACTTTTAAAGCTCTTCATGGCCTCTCACCTTGTTATATTTCTGACCTTTTAGTCCCATACACACCAGCACGTACCTTGAGATCCTCGGGCAGAGGTCTGCTGTCTGTTCCAGTCTCTCGACTGAAAACTAAAGGGGACAGAGCGTTTGCTGTCAGGGCCCCGAGGCTCTGGAACAGCCTGCCCGAGGAAATCAGGTCGGCTGAGTCAGTGAACTCTTAAGTCCCATCTTAAAACATACTTTTATAGGAGAGCCTTTCCCGATCTTATTTGACTTTATTTTATCCCTTTTTATTCTATCTTACTTATTTTATATTTATCTTAAACCTGTATTTTAGTCTGTTCCACGTTTTCTTGCTTTTATCTTGTATTGTTTCTGTATTATTGTTTTTTGGGTATTATTGTCTTTACACTTGTTAAAGCACTTTGTAACTTGTTTTTGAAAAGTGCTCTACAAATAAAGATTATTATTATTATTTTATTCCATTGCTACTGAGAAGCAGCTGATTGGAGGTATACAAATAGATCACAGCTGATTCCCATCTAGGAAACACACTCAGGTGTTGAGGTTCTTTAAATTGCATGACCATATGGTATAAAAGAGGATCTCTTTGGGCTGATCTGGTGTGGAAAAGAAACAATATAGAGCAACACAAAGAAAGTAAGTAAAATGCCTGCACGAGGGAGAGGAAGACGAGTGCTAGGAGAAGGGAGAGGAGGAGTCGGACAAGGGCAAGAGAGAGGAATGCCCGGACGAGGACAAGGTAGAGGTAGAGGAGTCAGAATGCGTGGTGGTGCTCAAAGAAGGGCCAGAGCTATGGTAACTAATAACATAAGACCAACTATCATAGACCATGTCATAAACCATGGGCTATCATACAGAGGCTGGTGAACGAGTGTAGTGTCACGGCTGTCGCTGTCACCCTTGTGTTTCCTCTTTTCCCTGTCTCACCTCTACCAAGTAGGCTGTGTCCCTGGGGAATGAAGACCCGCCTACTTCCTGGTTTTCTGGGGTGCTGACATCTGCACCGCCCATTGGTTCCTCTGTTTTCCACTCAACCAATGGCGCATCACCACGTTAATTACCTCCGGCTCATAAGGAGAGTCCAGCTGTTGCTCCAGGCAGCTTGTCACCGCCTGTTGACTTGTGTGCCGCTGGTATTGACTGCATAGCCTGTCTGTTGTACTTTGTGTGTAGTGGAACTATCCACCTTCAGTGCCTATTAGCTGTACATTGTGTTTAGGTAAACATTTTGCATACCTTTGAATGTTAGCTCCACATTTGAGTGCAGTGGAGAAGTTCACTTATTGTTCTGTTTGCTATTTTGTTAGTTTCACCAGGTGGAGTGGGTGCTGTGCTCTTTGTGTTTTTTTTGTAGTAAGATTCAACCCTGTTTAAAACGGTAGATAGGTGTAGGCCTCCTTTTGAGGACCTTTTTATTTTAACTTGGTTTGTTATTTTCGCAGCACCCTCGTCCACCCTCCTTTTGTTCTTTTTGTTACCTGTCTACATCTCATGTTAC
>NW_025740328.1:0-1123 GCF_021292245.1 Micropterus dolomieu
CGTTGACCGGGCCATTTATGGCAGTGTGGCAGTGGTACAGCCTTCACAAGCACCTCCAAGCTGACCCTCAGGCTGGGAGTGACCAGGAGAGGAAGATGGCTCAGGAGGCTTTCTCCTCCGTTCGACAGTGGCTTGTCATGAAGGAGGACGACATCTCTTCAAAGTTGCTGAAGCGCTTCAGACTCTATATGTCACCAAAGAGACAGAGGTAGGTTAAGGCACCTTAAGGAAAAAGCAGGGTGCAGTTCATAAGAGATGCCTCAAACCTGTACTTAAACTGTACTTTACAGAAACCTCAGCAGAAAGTGTCCCCTCCCGCGGCAACCGCCACGTCGTCTAGCACTGCCACCACATCGTCCAGCACCGCCACCACGTCGTCCAGCACTGCCACCACGTCGTCTAGCACTGCCACCACGTTGTCCAGCACCGCCACCACGTCGTCCAGCACCGCCACCACGTCGTCTAGCACCGCCACCACGTCGTCCAGCACCGCCATCACGTCGTCCAGCACCGCCACCACGTCGTCCAGCACCGCCACCACGTCGTCCAGCACTGCCACCACGTCGTCTAGCACTGCCACCACGTTGTCCAGCACCGCCACCACGTCGTCCAGCACCGCCACCACGTCGTCCAGCACCGCCACCACGTCGTCCAGCACCGCCATCACG
Source organism: Micropterus dolomieu (assembly GCF_021292245.1). NCBI lineage: Eukaryota > Metazoa > Chordata > Actinopteri > Centrarchiformes > Centrarchidae > Micropterus > Micropterus dolomieu. The sequence goes on from NW_025740328.1 coordinate 669, forward strand.
TCGTCCAGCACCGCCACCACGTCGTCCAGCACCGCCACCACGTCGTCCAGCACTGCCACCACGTCGTCTAGCACTGCCACCACGTTGTCCAGCACCGCCACCACGTCGTCCAGCACCGCCACCACGTCGTCTAGCACCGCCACCACGTCGTCCAGCACCGCCATCACGTCGTCCAGCACCGCCACCACGTCGTCCAGCACCGCCACCACGTCGTCCAGCACTGCCACCACGTCGTCTAGCACTGCCACCACGTTGTCCAGCACCGCCACCACGTCGTCCAGCACCGCCACCACGTCGTCTAGCACCGCCACCACGTCGTCCAGCACCGCCATCACGTCGTCCAGCACCGCCACCACGTCGTCCAGCACCGCCACCACGTCGTCCAGCACTGCCACCACGTCGTCTAGCACTGCCACCACGTTGTCCAGCACCGCCACCACGTCGTCCAGCACCGC
>NW_025740329.1:0-1083 GCF_021292245.1 Micropterus dolomieu
GCATTATTTACACGCTGGTTAATAACAAATGAAAAACTGCAGAGTGAAATCCAAATGATCCAACACACAGGAAGATTGAGATTTAGTTATGGTGGCGTAAAGACGGGAGGGAAGTGAACGCCACGATTATCATTGTGTGTAGTGTGGTGCGTTCAAACGCTTTAAAATCCAAGTGTGGTGCGTTCAAACGCTTTAAAATCCAAGTGCGGTGCGTTCAAACGCTTTAAAATCCAAGTGCGGTGCGTTCAAACGCTTTAAAATCCAAGTGTGGTGCGTTCAAACGCTTTAAGAGACAAGTGTGGTGCGTTCAAACGCTTTAAAATCCAAGTGTGGTGCGTTCAAACGCTTTAAGAGACAAGTGTGGTGCGTTCAAACGCTTTAAAATCCAAGTGTGGTGCGTTCAAACGCTTTAAAATCCAAGTGTGGTGCGTTCAAACGCTTTAAAATCCAAGTGTGGTGCGTTCAAATGCTTTAAAATCCAAGTGCGATGTGTTCAAACGCTTTAAGAGACAAGTGTGGTGCGTTCAAACGCTTTAAAATCCAAGTGTGGTGCGTTCAAACGCTTTAAGAGACAAGTGTGGTGCGTTCAAACGCTTTAAAATCCAAGTGTGGTGCGTTCAAACGCTTTAAGAGACAAGTGTGGTGCGTTCAAACGCTTTAAAATCCAAGTGAGGTGCGTTCAAACGCTTTAAAATCCAAGTGCGGTGCGTTCAAACGCTTTAAGAGACAAGTGTGGTGCGTTCAAACGCTTTAAGAGACATGTGTGTTCTGTAATAAAAACCTTCAGTTCGGGTGCGAAAAAGTTTGAGAGCTGCTGCCCTCAGAAATAAGATCCTTTTTACCGACTACATGCTGTAAAAGGCCGGTCAGTCTCCTTTTTCCTCGTTACTGTTTTATTTACATGTTTATCAGAATTTTTACGTTCATTTATTCTACTGAGGGCGGCGGCGGCTGGACGGCGTGGACGCTATTTGAAAAAACAAAATAAAACAGTTTGGGTCATTTCTGTTTTTCTCTCTTCTTGCTGGTTTTAAGTGGCTGCTACACGCTGTGATGTCATGTCTGCGGACCAATCAGATCTGA
>NW_025740330.1:0-34700 GCF_021292245.1 Micropterus dolomieu
CCGAAGCACACAGCCAGGATAACCAAGGAATGGCTCTGTAAGAAGCATATCAAGGTTCTGGCGTGGCCTAGCCAGTCTCCAGACCTAAACCCAATAGAGAATCTTTGGAGGGAGCTCAAACTCCGTGTTTCTCAGCGACAGCCCAGAAACCTGACTGATCTAGAGAAGATCTGTGTGGAGGAGTGGGCCAAAATCCCTCCTGCAGTGTGTGCAAACCTGGTGAAAAACTACAGGAAACGTTTGACCTCTGTAATTGCAAACAAAGGCTACTGTACCAAATATTAACATTGATTTTCTCAGGTGTTCAAATACTTATTTGCAGCTGTATCATACAAATAAATAGTTAAAAAATCATACATTGTGATTTCTGGATTTTCTTTTTTAGATTATGTCTCTCACAGTGGACATGCACCTACGATGACAATTTCAGACCCCTCCATGATTTCTAAGTGGGAGAACTTGCAAAATAGCAGGGTGTTCAAATACTTATTTTCCTCACTGTATGTGCACATATATATCTCATCTACCTCTGACATGTACATAATAATAATAATAACAATAATGATAATAATAATTTACTCCTGCATCTGTTGCACTCTGCTCACTACACTATTTGTCAATCTGTCTTTATTGTTTTAGTTTATAGTGTGTTTGATTTAAATATACACACTATAGAGATATAGTGTGTTTGATTTTTATTATTGTGTTATTGTATAAGTAAGCACATTGTGAGCAATGTACAATCCTGAGTCAAATTCCTCGTATGTGTACACATACCTGGCAATAAAACTGATTCTGATGAAAACAGAGCACAAAGTACTGCTCAGTAAAATGAACTCTGCAGGGAGTTACACTTCAGCATTGAAACATTGTGCATGTTTCATCATTGTGTGTGTGCAGGTAATAGCCAGTGTGTAGAGGCCCTGCTGTCTCATGGACAAGATCCAGACTATGAAGTGTCCCACTTGGGCTCTCCTCTGTACATGAGCTGTCTACACCGACACCCTGCCTGCTCAAAGATTCTGCTGCACAGAGGTGTGGATCATTTACTGCAACCTTCTGTCATTTCAACTTGTGGGACACCTCCTATAGTGGGAGCAGACCGACAGTTTGAGGGTCCATTGCTTTGGTCTTTTTGGCATAGAAAATATTTAATATAATTTATTACATTGCCTCTGTCCTCCTCTAGGAGCCAGTGTTAATGTAGGCAGAGGAGGGGACAGTCCTCTGCATGCAGCTGTCAGACAGGACAGTGTTGATCAGGTGTCGGTGTTATTGGACTATGGAGCTGATGTCAACATCAGAGACAGCAACAATCAGCGACCTGTGGAGCTGGCACCTCCTGGTGGAAAAACACAACAGCTGCTACTGACATTTGAAGGTACTGCAATATCCTTACCGCTGTGATTCTCAGTAATGATGCAGGGCACAACTCAAAATTCAAGCTGAGCTCTATCACAACAGTAAGAGGAAATCACTCTTCCTCTTGTCAAAGAAAATGTCTTCTCAAAGAAGAGGTACAGAGATAAAGATGTGATGAATCAATGTGGCCACAGAGAGAAAGATCACATGTAGTCTCCCTCTCCTTAAATACACTCAAGTACAAAGAGACAACAACAAATGGTAGGCTGCAAACAAACGGCAAATCACATCTGGAGTATTAGCATAAACCCAATGGCTATTCCTGAGCTGACAAAAGGAATGCAAATGTATATAGCATCAGAAATATCCCCCTACTCTTCCATTGATCTGTGTTAAAATCTCACCTACAAGCTCAGAGAGGTTTATTATAGACCAGGATCCTTTGATTAGTAATCACTGTTTAGCCAAAATCACTGTGACCAAGACGATGAGTCCTAAGAATCTGCAACCTAAAATTTATTTCTCACACTCTCTCTAGTTTCTCCCAGGAGTCTCTGCCAGTTGTGTCGTCTCCAGATCAGGAATCTGATTGGTCGATCCAGACTGACGCTGCTCCCTCTCCTTCCTCTCCCTTCACTGCTCACTCAGTATCTGGAGCACACGTAGGATGATGGGCACACATGCAGCATGCCATTGAAACGCAACTACAATTCAGATGCCATTTCCTTAACATTTGAAATTTAGATTTGCCAAACCCCTTATCAACCACTTTTCATGTTAACATGTCACCATGACTTTAACTGAACGCTGTGTGGAGTGTGGCTACTGCAACACCATTACACTGAAATACAGTCAAGATTTACACTGTACACTGTACTGTGGTGCATAGTACACTGCCTTTGTGTTGCTCAAACTGACACAATCTCTGTTTAAATGTTTATTATATAGAGAGAGATACCTTTTCCCTTATAGATAAATGTCTGACTAATCCAGACTTTGGACTTTTGGCTCTGTATGTTGTAAAAGCACAATATGTAATTTTGTGAATAGTGGAATTTATTTTCCCTCTGCACATGCTGGCCTTCAAGTATCTGTATGGATATGTAAATACCAATAAATGATCCATGGCATGACCTCAGTGACCTGTCCAGCAGTGAGCAGGGAGGAGGGTTACGTTGAGTTTCATGCTGTGACTAACACACTTAATAAGTAGTGTAGGGAGATTCTCAGTCCAAATCATGTGGTCTGAAAAGTAACCTGCAACTTAATTGTTCTGCTGTGATGCTTGATAATGTATTTCCATGAAGCCTCTGTCTAAGGACAAAAGAATGGTGATGTGTTACTGAAGTCTGAGGTGATTCTGTGAGGTCTGAGGATCTTCCCAAATTCCCTTCACACACCTATAATTCTAACCCTCTCAATGCAATCTTCAGATTGGGTTCAAACTCTCGACAAACTATGTAAACATAATTTACATAGACAACACTCCACAATCATGTGTTATTATTCTTCATTAATATCATTCCCTTCTCCATTCTTTAATTACATTGTGTGTAGGCTATTTTCTGATTGCCAGTCCCTATTACTGTTTCCCTCCCTGAAGAGTGTTTATTTCTGCATTCCTGTATAAGGTAGGGTTACAACAAAGAGCCAAAGCCCGTTCAGTAACTACACGTCACCTAACAAATGTAGTATGAAAAACCAGACAGACCTCTTTTAACTTCACATCCAGTAAAACTTGAATGTAACGTCCAAGCTGAGTCGTGTTAGAAAACGAAAGGACACTATTTGAATAATTAAAATGTGGAAAAGAAATGGAAACAAAATATTACAGACTAATTTATATATCAGGAAACATTCGTGCTCGTGTGAGAAGTGAGCGACAGAGAGGTAAAGCCTCTGTAGGCGTTTGCCTCAGCTGGGCAGAGCTAACGTTACAGTGGCAGCAGCAGCAGCAGCAGGTCACACAGCGATACAAAGCACAGAAGGAAAAGAACCGGGAAGGAGCCGCTTCCATCACCTTGTGGAATACAAAATAGAATTTTATTGAAACGTCTGCATCGCGCCGAGTTAGTAGCAGCCTTGTTTAAACTTGCAACATCAGCAGCTGACTAGTTAGGTTAGTTAACTGCCTGGCCATCCTGCCAGCCGGGTTGCCCTTGCTAGGAGCTGTAGCAGTTAACTTAGCTTAGCTGTTTGCAGTCTGGCTAACCGGGAAGAGCTTCCAAGATGAGGCTGAAAGTAGGATTTATTCTACGGAGTTTGCTTGTCATTGGGACGTTTCTCGGCTTAGTGGTCCTCTGGTCCTCTCTGTCGCCGAAACCCAACGATGAAAACCCCTTTGGAAAACGGGTGAGTTCACAACAGCAAAGCAGTTAACGTTAACCGTAACGTTAGCTAACATTAAGTGTCCAACAGCGGGAACTGCGCGTAACAGTTATGCGTGCTAGCATAACTCCAACCCAACACGTCATAATGTACAATACCGGATTATTACTGATAATGGCAGAAGGGTCGTAGTATGACATTCCCATGTCTTCAATAGTAAATAACAAAAGACATGAGAACCCACTTTCATTCAGGTGTCGGCCAATCTTTACCATATTGGTTGTCATGGAAATTAACGTTACTTCCTAGCTAGCAACTAACGCTAGCTGCCTTGATACTTTTGTAGTGAACGTTTGGATGAAACTTACAGTTGCATCTTCCCTCGTTTAATATTTCCTAAATCGCACACGTCCATTCCAGGATATATATCCGCATATGTCACCACATAGGTGTCATGCGTCGCTGAGGCGGAACTTTCAGTGTTCAGTCCATTACTGTGTGGTTAAAGGGAAGGGAGCCAGATCTTGAGGCTCCGAAATGGCTCTTCATTTTGTACCACTTATGCTGGTCGCCGTCAAAGTTACATTCTTATTTGTTGCAAATAAAAATGCAAAATTCTTCATCTGCAATACAATGAAATATAATGTCATATTAATGTTAAAAAGCGTAACAAATAGTTCACCCTACTAATGAAATACCTTAGTTTGGTTAATATATAATATGAAACAAATATTTCTGCTCCATTGAAAAGTGTCGTTTGATACTCGACCAACAGGTCACTACACCACACCCCCTAAACATGAATGCCTCTGAAGATGACTGTAACACAACTTGATTGTAATATACAGGTAAAATACTTTTGAAACTTGAAAGCTTTATAAATCAATTTAAGATTTCATAAAGGCATTTTAAGTGTATGAATCTGACCATAAATATGGCTGATTTTTGGCCCATCGCCCAACCCTACCTTGCATACATCTATACTGTCTCCCCTTCATTCCACTCCTGCATACATGCTGGACAAACAGCCTGTCCTACACCTCTCGTTCCTCACCCCTGCCCCCAGACACACTAGGTGGAGATCTGCACTCTGAGTGCACTCTTTTAGTTTAAATAATTTTTCATTATATTTTTTGTCCCGACATGTTCAAGCACTTTGTTATTCTCTGAAGAAATATTGATGACGTGCGTCTGTGTTATACCCACTGTTGTATCCCTCCATACAGGATGACCGTTTGCTTCCCAAAGGAGAGCCAGCAGATCCCTTCAAGCCTGTGGTGCCCTGGCCTCATGTGGAGGGGGTGGAGGTTGACCTCAACTCCATCAGACTCAACCACAGTGAGACAAACTGAGTTCCATTTTAAACTTCACATAAACTGCGCTGAAATTCTCTAGAAAAACAGTCAAGCTTTTTTTGACAGTGTACAGGTGACCTGTCACTTAACAGGTCCTGATGCATATGTACAAGTTTTAGTTGTTGCTTTTACCATCAGTAAGTGGTTGCAAGGTATAGCACCTTCCTCTGAAAAAGAGGGCAAAAGATATAAAGTTTAATGGTATTGGCATTTGTTAGTTGTGGTTTTGTGTGATCTTTTGGTTTGTGGTTAATGTTTCTAGGAGGGGACAACCATCCCCAGAACCCTGACCAGCAGCCCAACCAGAAGCAGGTGATCCAGCAGCAGTATGTGACATTCAGACCCCACACACACGCCTACAGCAGCCCCATCCTGAAGAAAGGGATTCTGGGAAACTTTGAGCCCAAGGAACCTGAACCTCCGGGGGTCCCCAGCGGTCCTGGTGAGGGAGCCAAGCCTTTTGTCCTGGGTCCGGAGTACAAAGACTCCGTCCAGACTTCCATCAAAGAGTTTGGCTTCAACATGGTGGCTAGTGATATGATCTCACTCGACAGAACCATCAGTGATATACGCCATGAAGAGTGAGTACTGCTGTTATAACAGACTAGAAATCTGCCAACTTCTTTATGCATTGTATCATTTACTATTACAGGAACACTTTCTTGATTTTCAACTTGATCCTGATATGTCTGTATGTATTAATAGACACCACACTAGACAACTTGTTTTCATCCGTCCCAAATACTACATCAAATAATGCAATCGCGGGCCAAGTTTTATCAATCAAAATGTTATTAATAATGTAAATCTGTTATGGAGTTTCACTTTCAATTACCATTTTAATGTATAGTCCCCTATAGGCTTCCATAATAAATGACCACACAATTAAAATGGCTTGGCTAGGCTATGAAAACGAAATGTTAGCTAAGCAAGCTTTCATTTCTGTAAGGCAGCGGCACAAGCTGGCCAAGTTTACCAGGATTGCTTTGTGATGTTTCCTTGCAAAAGCATCACAAGAAACCCTCAGAAGAGTGGATGATGAATGAAAGGATGAGTTGCTCCTCTTGCCGGAGTCTTGCACAGTCTGCCCGCCAAGTGCTTGATCCAGGATGTTGGTGAGCAGGTCTTTGTAAAGATGTGGGCACAGCAGTCTCTCTCTGATTTTTGAGACGAGACAGCCAGTTCCTGTTGTTAAAAGGGCGGAGAGAGGTGACTAAATCTCTACGGGCTTTGTTTGTGCAATCCCACTCAGTCTGAACAGGAGTGATTGCACATCCCCGGGCAGATGATAGACTAGCCCAGTAATAGCCCAGCATAGTATAAGGCTGTCCATACCTACAACCGGCATGTAGATCACTTACTACAGAAAACTAACCATGCTCAACATGGAGGGGGAAAAATGGTTAGTTATTTATGTTGTGGAAATCGTAGAGATGCACCGAAATTAAATTACTTGCCCGAAGCCGAAACCGAATATAATGAAAAAATTTGCCGAACAAGTACATTCACATTTTTGCCTCTTTTTTTTACCATTGCCTAAATTAAATAGTGAAAATGTGCTTTTTCCTTAGTGTTTCCCACAGGATGTGGAGAGACTATGGTGGGTGGGTCCAATGCCCTAGAGGATCCGGTAATGTAAATTATAATAACAATAATACATTTTATTTATAGGCGCCTTTCTGAACACTCACAAAAACATAATAAAACAGAAAAGGTCACCTCACAAAACATAATAAAACAGTACAGCAATAAATCAGTAAAGTTAACAACCATAATTACAGTGGCTAAAATCAGGGTACATAACAACTGGAAACAAAGACTGCTGTGACCTGATTAAATTACAGTGTCCATTTACTTTTAATGGACACATCTAATATGTTTTATACTTTCTGTGAATATAATCCAATTAATCTTATTTCCATCCTGTATAGTCACCTTATTTTGAAAACCGGACGTTGTCACATGTGTATCCTCACGCTAAATTCATCAAGTCTGACCCAATATGATAAATGTTATATGTGGTTCTCGTATGGCGCAACATGAAGACTTCACAGCCTCTCTTCAGGTAGGACTAGTGATGGGCATAGCGAGGCTTTGTGAAACATTGAAACGTTTGAAGCAATTGTGCCTGAATTGTGTCGAGGCTTCGAAACACTTTGACACCCGTCTCCACGGTGACACCTACTGGTCACTTTTGATATTGACACATCTTGGTAGGGGGCTTTTCTGAAAAGCGAATCACAATTGCTGTGTCAGAGGGTGCACTTTTGGAGCAACTAGGGGTTAAGTGTGTTGCTCAGGGACACATGTATCACAGGGGAAATCGAACCCAGGTCTCTCACATCTAGGCATGTGTCTTAACCACTACCCCATAGAGACAACCTATTCATTTTCAGAATAGAAATAGGCCTACTTTATTGATCCCACGAGGGTGAAGTCTTTATTACAGATACCTGCAAGGCATAAAAGGAATAGAAATAATAGGTTGTTGAAGTTAGTGAATAGAGAATATAATAAAGTATACAAATCCAAGAATATAATAATAAATGATAATAAATGTGTGGATATCTACAGTATGATACAGTAGCTTATTATCAGAGGTGTAATGATAATTAGCAGGAAAGATATAGGCCCTAGTGTAATAATAAATAATAATGAGTGCTGGCAGTAATGAGGTGTAATGGATTAAAAATCCGTAACTGAGTAAAGTTGAAGTTGTTACAAGAATGATAAAAGAAAAGTGGAACAATGTCTTACATTTATTATATGTCAAGAATGTTATTCAGCTGTTTTGGGGCTTAGTCTTCTTTTTTTTTTTCCATAATTGACATCCCAAGCCTTGGAAAAATTTTATCACATCATGGAACATTTGGTTGCTGGCAAAGACAAGTATTTTTTTGCCATCATAGGCCTACAGGTTCGGATATACTACAATAAATCAAAGGATTGTGTGTCACCTTCTGAGAAACGAGTGACAAACACTCAAAGCGGGTCTTTTCTAAGAAGTCAGCCACAGATGGTATGGATGTGCCGAAATTCAGCAGAACAGCGCCTGCAAACGGCGTTTTTTGCATCTTTCTCGGACACTTTAAAATGCTTTCACACTGCCAACATGTCAACGTAATTGTTTGGTAAAATTTAATCGCTCTTTTGACTTGTTTGGCCGAACACCGAAAGTGCTATTTTTGCTATTTTCGGCCATTTTAATTTCAGTGGCCAAACATTCGGTGCATCCCCAGGAAATTACATATTGCTGGTGAGGGATTAAGCAAATAATTGAGTTACAACAAACCGTTGTCTTTTCAGAATTTATTAATAAAAGAGAATAAACAGATCTGTACTACCAAGGGCAGCTTCGGGCGTGTGGCCCCGAGCAAAGGGATACATAATCATTTACGCAGTCTAGGTTTCTATGTTTTGGGGAACAGAGATCCTCTCCCAGCCTTGAATGTTCATTCAAGGCTGGGAGAGGAACAGCAAGAGAGGAAAACACTAAAGAATCTCACAGCTCTGACCTAAACCCTGCATCTGTGAACAGACTATACAATAATAAGAAAAGGTTAAGGAGATCAGTTTAGTTCTGTAGCTAATACACGCAGCAGCTGCTTTGTCAACATTGCAAGTCGGCTGCCTGTGTGCTCTGCTGTCTACAAATTCAGTTCAATTCATTTTTATTTATATAGCTCTACTATATTTATATAGTTATCTCAAAGTGCTTTATCATAAAAGAGCAGGTCTAGACCATACTCTGTGATGTTATTTACAGAAGCCCAACAATTCCCACCAAGAGCAGCACTAGGCGACAGAGGCAAGGGAAAAACTTCCTTGAGAGGCAGAACAAGAGGCAGAAACCTCGAGCAGAACCATGGCTCACAATTGCGAGTGAGCTTATTTAACGCAAAACTTTATACAACGTGCTGCTGATGGAGAAAGTGAGCAGAGACACACACAGGGAGAGAGAGGTGTAAGTGAGTGTTTGAGTATTTTGTGTGGGGAGAAGTGAAGAGAAAGAGTGCGCATTCAAGAAGTGAATAAACACTATAATAAGGTGGACAACGACCTAGAATAACCTACTATCAATACTAATACTTTACACACTGCTAGCGCCCTCACACCCGCGCCAGCCGCTGCCTCCACAATTACATTGTCTTAATGAGAGCTCAACAGCCCAAGAGCAGGTGTGTCACGGATCTGTCCCTCAGAACCGCAATACGAGAAAGTGGACTTTTGTGTCACGGTTTCTGTCTCAGTCTCAGTCCCGCCTTAGTGCATGTGGTGAACTCCTGATGATAATCTAAACAACTGTTAAAGGCCCTTTGAAATGGCACTTGCACTTCCCTGATTTTATGAGGGTGGAGCGCTTACCCCAAAAAAGTTATCTCTGGAATATATAATGCAACACTATCAGCTCTTTTGGTGCGTTCCGTTTGACATGGAAAGTCGGAATTTCTGAGTTCCAAGTCAGAAATTTATGTGTTTGTATGTGCAAATACTGCATAATGCGTTGTTATCAACTGTTATTGCTAATAATTTCCAGAGGCTTCAATCTTTGCTCTCCGACTTAAACCTGTTGTTGTACTGGAATGCCGTCAACTGGGGTGTGACGTCATTCCCAGCAGCGACCTCCGACTTCCAAGGTAAATGGTACGCACCATTTGTCCACAATACAAAAGGGGCAGGCAGGGAGGTAAAGAAAATGTTACTTTACTTACGTATTTGGCCTTTTCACTTCACAGATGTAAACACAGGTGTTCACCTTGCCTGGTGATGCAACTTGTTTCACGTTGTGCTCTTCAGACTTTTTCCTCTTTGGCTGTTTCTCAGCCATGTGATGAATCCTGTGATGAATCCAGCATGTTCGAATGTACCAATGTTTGTTTACAACGTTTTCTCATGCACAAGCTGGAACAATGTTGTGGCTGCTTGCTCAGAGCAGCTTTGTTTGTTTTGTATTTACAGACCCAGGGCTATGTAGAAAAACTGTTTCTTTTCCGAGCACACAAAAAATGGAAAGAGTGTATTGGAGTACAATTGCAGTAAAGTAACCCTTTTAGGGAGCACTGAAGTTGATGTGGAGGCTTGTGGTAGCCTGACTCCATACTGAGACGCTTGTTAGTCACCCATGTACCATTTTCTAACCCCTAACATAGACCCAAACACCCAGTCACTTTGTTCAGGGGTCATAAGCAAACTGTCAGAGGTCCTTGACCTCATCAGCTCCCTTCTCCATCCAGCACACATATTCCAACACAACTCAAAGCTGGTTTGCTTGTAGACTTAACCATTGCAAAGATGACCATACTATTGAATTTGAAGAACAGGATGAAAATAGAAATGAACAGAGATGACAGCATCAGGATTACTCCTTCAAAGACACACAAGACATTAAACAAAGGTTTCCGCACACTGACTGGTACTTTCACTAATAAACTGACTAGTGTAAAATCAGTGGAGTTCCCTGTTTAAAGATTTTTCATGCAGTGTTGAGAAATGTTTTCTAACACGGAATGTTTTTGTAATCATAAGAATGGGATTTAATTCATATTTCTAAATCATTTAGATGTGAACCTCTCGTGAAACGTATGCAGTTGTTCAGCTGTGACCAAAAGCTCCCGTATAGGTTTGCTGCAGAGAGATGGCAGCAACATTTCTAAAAACCTGTACATTTCTAAATGAATTTAACTGACCTGTTCTTGGCACTCCCACCTGTCCCACATCTCCAGGTGTAAGTACTGGCATTATGACGACAGACTGCTGACTTCCAGTGTGGTGATAGTCTTCCATAATGAAGGCTGGTCTACACTGATGAGAACTGTCCACAGTGTCATCAAGAGGACTCCCAGGAAATACCTGGCTGAGATAGTCATGATCGATGACTTCAGCAACAAAGGTGGGTTTGCTTTCCTCATAGGAGTAGTGGTTGGGGAAAAAGTTTCAAATGCACTATGATTTATCTCGTGTGTCGTGTGTAGCCCATCTGAAGGAGCGTTTGGAGGATTACATCAAGCAGTGGAACGGTCTTGTAAAACTGTTCAGAAATGAGAAGAGAGAAGGACTGATCCAGGCCAGAAGTATAGGAGCCAAGAAGGCCAGTAAAGGACAGGTATGATCTTTCCAGCTTAAACTTAAAGTAGGAGTGAAACACTATAATCAACAGTTAGTAGTAGGGTGTCATGAGAGATCGTGTCATGAGATCCCAAATATTAAAACATGACAAAATCTCTTGTGGAGGAGTTGAGCTGTCTCATGATGCATGATCAGAGCTGCCAACTTTTCACACACTCTCATGCCCACATCTAACTAATAACGTCAACTAGGTGTCGCATCATCTCCACCCAGCTGATGCGACACCATCGTACGCCGTGATAGTAATGAAGTGGACCCATGCTCGCTCTGAGTCCAGACAGTTTGTGAGTGGGAACATAGCGGGTAGAGTTTTGCAATATAAACATCTAAAAACTGAGGCGCAACTTTGCTCTGCTTGGGACTGTGATCTGCACTTGAGGTGTTGTTAACGTGTGGATAGTAAGTAGTTGCTCCAGAGGCGTGTGACCTCTGACATAAATAGCAATTGTCAGTCGCTTTGGATAAAAGCGTCAGCTAAATGAATAAATGTAGATGTAAATTATATTCTGTTATTGTTTTAAATTTTGAATTGAATTGATGCGGAAAAGGCATAAATTATTGCAGACAATTTTACCAGAATGCCGGAGACTAAGTGTTTAAAGCTCAGATTTCCTGCAGAAGCCCCCCAACCCCGTTGTCAGCTAAGTGTAACGTTAATCCCCTTGTTAGTAGGATTGATTGGACTGACACCAATTCCATTCTCAATAAATACAAAGGAACACAGACATCCATGTGTTTGTGTGTCTTTGTTTTGTAGGTACTCATCTACCTTGATGCTCATTGTGAGGTTGGCATCAACTGGTATGCTCCTCTGGTTGCTCCTATCTCAAAAGACAGGTAACACAAACACACACACTTTCGAGTTTACAGTTTAAAGGCTGGGTTATCCAACAGATTGTTTCCAGACTTGTTCATTACTAAAATGTATTAAATCATAACTTTTGTTTTCAGCACGTCTCTCTGTTGATAGCTTTGTTACCTTTGGTGTTAGAGTATGGTATAAATACAGACAAACTGATAGAGTGGCAGATGAAATTCATGATGGTACCATTTCATTACATGTTTATAAGTAACTTACTGTTGGTGCATGCAAGTGTGCACAGTGCAGTCCAATTGTGTTTCCATATGTGTACTGAAGTGTCACTGTGCAGCACTTTCAAAGATATGATCATCACTATGTTTCACAAGTTTTCTTTTCTGTCCTGGCCCACGGATAATGAGTTGTAGGTTGCTTGTATTGTAGATGTCTACGTCTTCATCAGTTGTTCCAGATGTTTTGCTCAGAGGAAGTTTCTCAGTTTGTGTTCATTCTTATCACTGCAATAAATCTGCTTTTGCTCGCAGCTCTGAAACCTGAAACCTCACATAGCCGGCGCAGCGAGCTGTTTAATTTACACTGATTTTGGGCACCTGTTCAGAACAGTGAACTCTGTCACAGGTTTGATTCTGTGCCATGTATACAGTATTTATGCAAAAAAAGGTCTGGCCACAGGAGCAAATAAGCATCACCCCGTAAAGACTAGAGATCACTCCCATATCTAACAATGCCCCAGCATTGAGTGCTTTATCTGCAGTTACCAGTTAAGTGTATGTACAGACTGTATCTAGTGTATATGGATCTGGCTCCAGGAATAGTACTATGATATGACGTGCTCCTTAATGCCGTTCTTTTACCATCTCCTGCATGGCACCTACAATAGCGTCCCCTGTGTGAGAGACATAGAACTCCTCAGCCTGGAGCATTGTTTTTTGCAATTCAAAGAGAAAACACTGAATGACATTAGACACCTGTCTGAGCTCTGCTGTAAAGCTCACCTCTGCAACACTTTGAACGTGTGTGTGTGTGTGTGTGTGTGTGTGTGTGTGTGTGTGTGTGTGTGTGTGTGTGTGTGTGTGTGTGTGTAGGACAGTGTGTACAGTACCACTGATAGACTATATAGATGGTAATGAGTACACTATGGAGCCCCAGCAGGGAGGCGATGAGGACGGCCTGGCTAGAGGAGCATGGGATTGGAGCCTGCTCTGGAAGAGAGTGCCACTTAGCCAGAGAGAGAAGGCCAACAGAAAACATACCACGCAGCCCTACCGGTACACTCACCGTAGCCAGCATGCTAACACTCATCCCTGTTCTGTTTGTGTCTCCATCTCCCATCCCTTCATCCCACCTGTCCTATCCACTGTGTCTTGCTTTGTCTTGGTCTCCGACGCCCCACCCCATGTCTTTGTGTTTTCATTGGCACTTCTGTCCGTATTTGTCTATTGTATTTTCTGGATGTACATGCCCCACCCCCACCCCCACCCCACCACCACCATGTATCTTGTGTGCATGTCCCCACCCCCACTCTGTCAGAACGGTGTGTACGGTGCCTCTGATCGACTCCATCCATGGCCAGATGTTCACCATCGAGCCCCAGGGTGGAGGTGACGAGAACGGCTTTGCTAGAGGAGCCTGGGATTGGAGCATGCTCTGGAAGAGAGTTCCTCTGGGAGACAGAGAAAAAAAACTCCGCAAAACAGAGACTGAGCCATATAGGTACAGAAAACCAATGTCTCCTGACTAATCTGGACAGTGTGTATACACAGAAGACAAACACATCCCAACTAACCTGGACAAATGCTAATGATATGTCTGACATAGAGACTATTAATACTTCACCGAACATGTGCAGAAATGCTAAGTGTTCGAAAAGAACAAAACAGCTCTCTCGGTAGATCTGCTTAAATTAACCTAAAACCCAGAAATATTAAGAGCCTGGGTAACAACAGATTATATTTAAAATATGATTGTGTCACTACTAACCAACTAAACCAAAACACTAACTCCTTTGAAGGGGAGCAGTTTTCTACTGTCCTGTCCACTGACTACGCTGTGCTGTAATGTTTCCACTACTGGGAGTTAAATGGTGTTTCACCACAGTGTGTTGTGGGCCCTGTTTGTTTTTGTGGGGTCTACAGGGGAGCCTCTGGTGTGAATTGGGTTTGAGATGTGGCACCCCCCCCCCTCCTCCCCCCTTCCCCCAATCACTTTTCATCATGTCTTGCTGTTAGTCTTCAATTTTACTAATTTCTCATAGGGCTGTGCAATTAGTCGAAATTTAATCACGATTTTGATTTTGGCTTCCAATGATTAGAAAAACTAGCTAATGGAATTAAAACGATTTTTTTGTGGCATGCTGTTTCGCATTGACACTCGTTTTCTCTTGTGATATTAGTCCCGCGGACCCTTTCCGCCCGCCCGCCCTAGAAGCCCAAACTCTTTCTCTCATCCAGGCTGTTACATGTTTTCTTCAGCTCGAGCTAACATGGCAGGCTAGTAACTGCTTCAACTTGCTAGACGCCATTATTACACTGCATACATTAGCCTAGCAACTGGCGGACCCTTTTTCTACTCATAGCTTTACAATTTACATATAATTAATACTTATTCTAAACCCAGTGTGTTAAAACTTGCTTTACCTGGGCCTTGCTTGTAAAATATCCACTGTGTCCGCGTCTACTAACGTATTACCGGATTTATACTTTCCTCACCATTAGTTGTTAATTGTAACATAACGAGGTGTCGTCAACTTCCCCTGTCATCACACACGCGCGCGCGCACACACACAGCGTTACTGTCTTCCTCTTTGCTCTAAGAAGCTGCTTAAAGTGAAAAATATTTGATTACTTTTAGTTCCTATGTCATGTCTATTTTGGATAATGCATAATCATTAAAAAAATGATGCATTCAGTTTTAAAAGTTCAATAAACGCAAGATGTTTTCTAAGTCAATCAACAATCATGTAGGGCTGAATGTCGATAAAATCGATTCATAAAATGCTTCGACACAAATTATTTGCATCGATGCTTCGTTTAATCCATGTAACTATACAGCACAGTGTTTCACAGGGACATTTATTACTGTCGCACATTGCGCTTACACTGTGAACACGACGTGATAAAGTGGAGGAAGAGGGAGAAAACGGCGATGGACGAAGACAAAAGTGTCCAAAGTATGGGATTATTTCAAGCTAAAGAAAACAACAACTCTCTAATGTTACCATCCGTCCACCATAAAACTAAACTTTTGTCGCCTCGGCAACAGCACAGCAGTACCTGAACAAAAAGGTGTTCTGCCAGCGGAACTCAGACGAGGTGACAGTAACAGCAACTTTAGCATTTAACTGAAATCATGATTGACTGTTGAGTTGAAGCCAAAGTAAGCCGCAGTCCTCAGCTGTAAATGTGCACAAGTGCGTTGGTTGTTCTCCTTTTTGGGCCGTGACTTGAAACCTCAGTCATGAGTTAACTGGGTGTCGGGGAGCTCCAGCTCTCTCTGTAGCTCAGACAATCCCTGCTACCTGCGTGTGCTAATCCATCCTTTCAACCAGATTCTGTCTTTATAATCGCCATCTTTATAATAACAAACAACAGCTGTTTTGTGTGCAGGATCGCTCATTTCCCGTTTCACATTTCACGTGTGTTTTCTTGATAAAAGTGGTTTGGAAACCAGCGTCGGGTGCCATGGGTGTTGTCAGCTCCTGTAGTGTGTGTGACCCCCTGTCACCGATCAGTCAAGTAGTGTGAACGACACAACAACTTTAAGACTGCCGTCATATTACGGCAAGTTGTGTGAACTACACGGCCATCGACCGACGCTGAAAGTCGTGTAGTCTGCACGAGCCTTTAGTGTAACTTGTTTAGCACTTGGTGATGTTTGTGTTTGTAAAGCAGCTGTCTGGTTGTTGGTCTGATGTTTGCTGGATGACACTATGAATTTCCGAAATGACTAATAAATATCTATCACGTATAAACGTGCACAGCTGATCCCGTTACTGCCAAGCAAAAGTACATCTTAAAACGATGAATCGATGAATCGTTGAAATAATCTATAGAAGCTTCGAATACTAAAATCATCGTTAGCTGCAGCCCTACAATCGTGTTCATAATTGTGATTTTAATTCAAACCAAAATAATCGTGATTATGATTTTTGCCATAATCGAGCAGCCCTAATTTCTCACTTGCTTAGACTTTGTCTCTGTCTGTCTCTGATGTACTCTGTGTTCTCATTCTTATTAATACAGAAACTGACTGTGATTTAAGTGAAGGCAATATTGATGCAAATGAACTCTTTAATGTCAGACTTTCATGTATTAGATGTTCACAGATACCTTGAAAAGAGAGTCTGGATGTGTGTCTCTGTCTTTATACTTGTAGGTCTCCAGCCATGGCAGGTGGTCTCTTTGCTATAGAGAGAGACTTCTTCTTTGAGCTGGGTCTGTATGACCCAGGACTGCAGATATGGGGAGGAGAGAATTTTGAAATATCATACAAGGTAAACATGGACTATCCCAGTTTATACACACTGAGGCTAAATGGCCACACACACATGATTTAAAGGGTCTAGAGCAATGTTCACCTGGGCTTTGTACCATTTCTGTGTGTTTATGTAGATTTGGCAGTGTGGTGGCCAGCTGCTCTTCGTACCGTGTTCTCGTGTCGGCCATATCTACAGACTTCACGGATGGCAAGGCAACCCTCCACCTGCACATGTTGGATCCTCACCCACTCTGAAGGTAGAATGGCTCGTGCTTTGAAACACCAGGAGCCGGATGCACACAACTCTGTTTAGATTCACAACTACAAGTCTGTACACACAAAGACAGAATTATGCTTACAAGATTTATAAACAGTAGTGTTGAATCATGGTGAGCACACGTGCACAAGCCTCGTTTGCACTTTACAGATCTGTGTAGAATGCACACACAATCAGGGAAACTACTTCTCAAGCCAAATAAACAGTGTTTTATTATTACGTTCCAGCTCACACCTAACCTTTCATCTAAATGTTATTTTATCAACTCCCAAAAATACAAGGTTCATGTGGGAAATTGTTGGGCTTCATTTATTCATCTACGTTGCTTGCTGTATATACTAAATTGTCGTGTGTCTGTGTGTGTGTGTGTGTGTTTGTGTGTGTGTGTGTGCGCGCGTACACAGAACTATGTTCGTGTAGTGGAGGTATGGTGGGATGAATATAAGGACTACTTTTATGCCAGTCGTCCAGAAACTCTCACTCTCGCCTACGGAGACATCAGTGAGCTTAAACGCTTCAGGTATATAATATGCATGCTTTGTATTTATTTCTAATATATATCTGGACTTTTCATCTTTTATCACACTTGATCATGCTATAACACATCTCTGAATTTCTCATTTTACTACCAGTTTCCCACAGAATGGCCCCTGTACACTGCGATTTTTAAAGGCAAAAATGTCAATAGAGAGGTCACACTGTAAGAAATGTCCCCCGACAGCTGATTTAGAGCTTTGTCAGAATTTTTTGTCACCAGTGTGAGGAAGCCAGGAAGGACCATATCTTCACAGTGTGACTGCTGCTACGACCCACTTCTACAAACTAACCAATCATAAGTGTAGGGATGCAGCTATTACCGGATTTCACTATTAACCGCGTTTTAAAACGTCACAATTAGTTAATCGTAAAGGCTCCACTACAGTGTTTCTGTTGCGCAAAACAAAAACAAAGTTACATGAGCGGTGCACCAGCTTAAAGTGCCGTGCTTATCAAAGACTAGAGGCTACTGTTCACTGGCTAAACTCGGGCAGAGAGACAAACTGCGAAGCTTTATTTCCACCAAAGAAACGGCTAAGCTCGGCAGTGCGGGAGAATTTCTAACTGAGTTAAATAACGTGGCAAGTTGGTGGGCAATTAATTATAAACATGTCATTTACAGTCGATGCCGCAGTGGTGAGAGTCGAGCTTTCAGTGCAACGTAAAGAAACACAACAGGTGTAACCTTTCCGACCCACCGCAAGGACAGCCAGTGTCACTGAACATTTAACGTTACATCCTGTTGCCTCTTCCTGTCTGTGTAGAGAAAATGTTTGTATGTTAAAATGGCAGGTGTAAAACACTGACATAACATCAGGAGCTTATAGACTTTCAGGACTACACCAATTACCTGCATTTCAGTTATTAATGACACTGCATGAGAGATGTTCTCAGTTTCTCATATTCACTAAAACTTAAATGTACAGTTCAGTTAATGTCATCTCCTCAATAACTATTTCCCAGGGGGATAAATGAAGTTAATATTCCTCTTATATTAATAATACTTGCATATTAGGAATATAATTGTTAATGTAATTAAATATTAAAAATCAACTTAAGTCATTACTAGTGTTCTGAAATTAATGAATGCAAAATAATCGTGACACCGTGATTATTCCTCAGACTATAATTGTACCAACAAAATCTGTAATTGTTGCGTCCCTACATAAGATTGCATGAAATTACACATAATAGACATGTTACTACTGCTAAAAACATGTTTTCTGCTCACATCTGTACAAATGTTTTCCTTGGGCCTTGACAAACCAGACTTTGATCAAAACCATGAACAGCAGTTGCCTGAACACCAAATTAACCAAAGCTACAGCCACAGAATTCCCCCAAGAGCTGAAGTATTTCAGACCCGCTTACACTAACAAATAAAAATACAGCGAGACATTATGACGATAAGCATACAACTATAGCAGTCAGGATAAGCATAGCAAATCTACTGGTATGATCATTGATCATACAATCACAAATAGGACTATTCATCAATTATCAACACAGCCAGAGACATACAAGAGGTAACAATCACAAATGACATCCCTGATTGTACTCTGAACAGAATCCTGTAACTCACCCATCAGAAGTTCACTCTACGGGCCTTTACTAACAAGGTTGCAAGAAAAAAACGTCCCGCATGACAGGTTAAATGTCACTGGATAAACAGATTTCCCAATTCCCAGCAAGCCTTGTTACATCATAACTTTTGAGAAGGAAACAACCAAAATTAAATATGCTTCAGGTAGAAATAATATTTTTTCAATAAAACATTTCAATAACAATAAAAATACATAATCACATAATACTGAAAATATGAATGAAAATAGCACCAACATGCATCAGTGGTAGTTCTGATGTTTCAGAAGTGACAGTTTTCCTGTTGATGGCAGTCGTGAAATTGGTCATATCTGCCCTGCATTTCAAAGATTCTTAAATTTTATCTTTAGACACATGAAAGATTCTTAACATTTGAAATAAGGTGAACATTCAATAATATTTGAATTGCTTAAGTAATGACTGTTTTTATGTCAGCGGTGAAGCTGTAAGCTCTCTGGTTGTAAACTAATTGTTTGCTTGCTGAACTTCAGGGAGGACCATCGATGCAAGAGCTTCAAGTGGTTCATGGAGGAAATAGCCTATGACATTCCACTGCACTACCCTCTGCCTCCTAAAAATGTGGAATGGGGGGAGGTAGGCAGACACACGCACACAGCATGTTCACTCACTTTAGTTTCTTTCCTGGTGGTTAGATGCCTTGTTTGAATCATTTGTGTATAATCCTGTGCCACAAGATTGTGTTTGTGTGACTTGTCCATGTGTGCATAGATTCGGGGCTTTGAGACAAGTTACTGTATCGACAGTATGGGACACACCAATGGAGGCAATGTGGAAATAGGACCGTGCCACAGGATGGGGGGCAACCAGGTAATGAAACATTCGTTGTGTTTAAATCAAAATTGCACTTTGAAAAAAAGCGATTAGCTAATGTTGAATGTTGCTGCTATTAAAATGTAGGTTCATTATACAGCGCATCTGACCCGTTTCACATTCATTCTGTTGTCATTCTTGTGTGACAGACCTGCCCAATCACAAGCACAATGCGCCTCCAGTTACGGTCCTACTCACCAATCAGAGTGGGCGCAGGGCGTGTACATTTTACAACAACAAACCAAACGTGTAGGCTGTGCCACTGTTTTGTCCATCCCCTGCCTGTCAACTCACACTGGACGTTTTTGAGCATCGGAGCGTTTGCCTGCCCCACGTTGCTGATGTGGTGTTAATTTGTCATTTTGTGTGCTTTTATAGTGATAACAGCTCTCTGTGAGCCAGTTTTGTGCTTTTGTCTGCACAGCATTTCAGAACAAGAGCGTTCTGCCCGCCTGACTTTGTTGACGTGTGTGTGTGTGTGTGTGTGTGTGTGTGTGTGTGTGTGTGTGTGTAGTTGTTCCGTATCAATGAAGCCAACCAGTTGATGCAGTACGACCAGTGCCTGACCAGAGAAGGTGATAATTCAGCAGTCATCATCACACACTGTGATCAGAACCAGCACACTGAGTGGAAGTACTTCAAGGTGAGACAGAAACACATGTGACTGATGAAAGCAAACATCTGTTCTGTGCTTGTGTTTGACCATGCTCTGGTCAACAGTGTGTGCAAACAGGAAAAGATGAGAGCACACTGATCAGTCTCAGACAGACAATGAACCACATTTCAATCACTCTCCCTGTTACTCTCTCTCTCTCCCCCACATTGGTCTTTGCAGGATCTTCATCGGTTCACTCACATGCCGACAGGTAAACATTTGCACTGTTTTTCAGTTATATATTTTTCACATAGTGATTTGCCGTCATCATTGACAATCATCATGTTACAAGTAGAAGGAAGTTTAGGACAGTGTGGCAAAATTCTACAGTAGCCACAGATTATTGATAAAGACCTGAACCAATAAGGAGTATCTACTATAGAGAGTGGATCAATAAAATCCTAATGGTGGCCATCCCAACTAGTGAGAAAATTGCCTAATTAAATAGCTCTGATCTGTAGCTTGTTTCAGACAGGTTGGTGCTTGCGGACATGCTGTGTAACAGGACAGATTTAAGTAGTCTGTGTCGTATCAGCATCTAGGTTTATTACAGTAACTTTGATTCCGCCACCACCACTACAGTGGTGGCCCACAGTGTGTGTGTCAGTCAGAGACCCACACAGTGGTACAAACCAGTTTCAAACCATCCCGCAGCTTCAGTGACAAAGCGAAGCAGTAGGCTTGGGCAGTTTACTGTACTAGGGCTGCAACTAACAACTATTTTGATAGTCGATTAATCTATCTGTTATTGAAATGAATAATCGATTATGAATGGCAAAATTAAAGAATGCGCCTTATTTAACTATCAGCTTTTAAATTAAACTTGTTTGTTTGTTTTAGGCTTGTGCTCATTAACAGTCACGACAATAAAATAAATACTGCTTTCAAAAATAGCCTTTTAATGGACGTTTCTGCTGCAGCAACAGAAAGTTCCACTGAAATCAAGTCCTGATCTGCTGTTTAGTGACAGAGCAGTTACAGGCCAGTACTGACAAATTGACACTACAAAGAAAGGAATAACGTCATGCATTACATTTGCCGAATTTACAGGGGGGTCAATAATAACGATATTATAGTAGACAGCGTTTCACAATGTTTATATGTTTTCCCCTAACTCAACAACTCACAAAACACCATGATTTTTTGGGGGGGCAGATTAGCCGCTGCCTCACGCAGAGACAGGAGAACTGTTCTCTCTTTAGAAAGTAAGAAATTGTCCGGTGTTGTCTAATCTTGCTCACTCGGCAGCAACACAATCTCCAGCTGGGAACGTTGCCATGACCGAAGCATCGTTTATGATTGCAAAGTCAGGGCACATCTGGAATGTGAACGCGGCCGTTGTGCATCATAATTATGTGCTACTCTCAGCGCCATTAAAAGTCGATCAAATTGACTAAGGGAAACTATAAAAAAAGTTACAACTCATAGCGTACACGGCTTTAACGTGAAACTAGCTTTCAAACTAGCTTACTGAGATGAGTCTTCATCATCCACAGAGCAACAATGTTACGCGCCTCCTCTTCAGACGCTCCGGTGTTTACAGGCAAAACTCAGCTTTGTAGACGCTGCAGTTAACAACCTTTTTGGTTGAGTGAAGAGTGAAGTGCTTCCACACTTTGGAGGTTTAGGGTTGTAAACGTGTTACTGCAGCGCTGATGTTGTGTTGTTTTAGTAACTTTACTGATCACATCACTTTACTCCATTAAGCTGACGGTGTTATTGGCAACGAATTTAATAATCGATTTTCGTCGACTACGTCGATTAGTTGTTGCACCCCTATACTGTACCAGGCTATTTAGAAATCCAGACTCATACAGCCACACTCACTACGCTCACTGCTCAATTGCAACCGCAAGTGGTGCGAGAACGTTACAGGACTAGTATACGAGAATAATGCCTCTGTCCCTGTTTGGTAGTGTTTTGGGTTTAACCCAG
This sequence comes from Micropterus dolomieu, assembly GCF_021292245.1. Classification (NCBI taxonomy): domain Eukaryota; kingdom Metazoa; phylum Chordata; class Actinopteri; order Centrarchiformes; family Centrarchidae; genus Micropterus; species Micropterus dolomieu. The sequence continues at coordinate 22,305 of NW_025740330.1, forward strand.
ATAAGAAAGGTGAGCCAGCCAACAGGACAAAGCTGCATGCACATCATCTCTGTTCAGCCCACTGCTGTGTCGGTATCCATCGGAATCTATGGAAGAAGTGCTCTCATAGCGTTCATTATTCTATATGCCATAAGTATTTAAACCCAGCAAGAATTGTCTAAATAGGGCTAACTGCATATTAGACATATTGGTCATGAAATGTGATCTGATCTTCATCTAAGTCACCACTATAGGCAAACATATGCTGCTTAAACTAATAAACACAAACAATTACATGTTTTTAGGCTAAGCCTGGAAGCAAACCTTGTCTAGTGGAGGCTGGGAGGAGTTGTTGCTTCTGAATCCCTGTAACAAACATCAGTAGTAATGTTCGTCTGTGTTCTCCTAACAGGGAAATGTCTGGACCGCTCCGACCTCCTCCACAAAGTGTTTATATCAGACTGTGACACCAATAAAACCACTCAGAAATGGGAGATGAACAACATAGTGGCTGTATGAAGACTGGCGCTTGGAGAGAAACATAGTGACACATACACACTGAGCAACACATCCGTTTACAGAAATCCTTTAAAGAATGAGCTTTTTGATACGAGCCCGTGTCAGTGCACCTGGGGTCCACATGGTCAAATTTAAAGATACTGAGTGTGGACGGTTAACAGCTTCAACCCAAATCTGTTGGTATCGGCCAAAATATGCCTTTGTCAGACTCAAGGTCATTCATTGTACAGACACTCCAGGTGGCAGATGAACTGGTTGTTGAGGCTGGTAGCTACAGGGCCTCAGAATAACCTGTTGGACAAACACTGAACCGGAAACATGACACATCTCTGTCCTTCATTGTGTTGATACCCTGTCTCTCTATCTGTTCTTCTGGGCTCTCAGGTCTTTTCTAAACCACTACATTGATTATTGAAATTAACTCAACTATTGAACAGTCATGCTCTGCTATTAGGTCTCTTCAATCTAATCCAAAAACTGATTTGCTCACTCACCAAAGAGTCCATTTTTAATGGTGGAGGATTCAGTCGCATCATCAGTGTGTTTAAGCGGCTGGCGAGGTGGTACATACACTGGCAGGGTAAGAACAGGGTGTCAAAAACAAAGCATTTATTAGAAGTATCTAAAAAAGAACTCTCAGGTGAGCCAAATCTGTGGAAGAGACGAGGAGTGAATAAATGGAGAAGCACAATCAGGTCTCCGTTTTTGAAAGTGTTGTGTGATGGTGTCATGCTGATATGTAAAAGTCCTGGCTTGTATTTATATGTAAACAATCAACATATAACATTTTTTATGCTCTCCTCCTGTTTGCTCATCTGTATCTTTAGAGTCATTAGGCCAACGTGGCCTTGTCAGTCAGAGTACATCATCCTTCATCTTGGACCAGACAAAATGTGGAGAGGCACACGCTGAACAGGCTAAAAGGAAACTGACATTGAATTATTTGTTCATTCTTCACATTTATGTTTTTAGTATTTCCAATTAGAAAAGGACCACTTTAGGTTCAAACTAATTCAATAATCTACCAGGCTAAATTTGCATTATGAAAAAGCAGAACTGAATTCACCACTCTGTATGTAAATGCCTGACCAGGACCAAAAAGATGAAAACAAAACAAGCAATTCTTCTTTCCTACGTAGTTCTTCTAAACCATCTCCAAGTCCTTTCCCAGTGTGCCATGTGTGAAGCCATCCCACGTGACTCGTCTTAACTTTGATTGGTTGCCATTTACTTGTATTGATTTCATAGAAATCAATCAATAGAAACCAAATCATTATATTGGCTTGAATTGATTTTCATCAACTTCTATAGGCACTTAGAGAAAGTTAAAACGAGAACAGTAACCTGACTGCCTGAGGATTTATGAACTGCCTGCCTGTCTTGATGAGTAATTCAGTAGCTGACCAGTTGACTGTGACTTATTAACTGCCTGTCTGAAAATGAAGAGAAAAAAATGCCACTTGGTTGTTTAGGGTGGGGAATGTTGCCAGTGAGAAATGGTGGTGGTGGTGGAAACGACAGATGAAGAAAATCGGACTGCTTTTTTGTTTTTGTGGAAGGGAACAAGGGTTTGGTGTATGGATGACCATGTATGCAATGTTTTGTACAATGTAAATAGATTTCTTTGTAAAGATGATCATGATGCATTTTGTGAGGGGCCTTGAATGATGTAAATATCTAACTTATAGCAGAGATTTAATATGGGCTAAACTGTGGGTGAATGAGCAAATAAAAGACCTGATTTTTTACTAATATCACTGTTCTCTCTTTTTTTATTATGATTTCAGGGAAACAACTTAAAAAACCCATACATGATGGATTATTTTGGCACTAACTCCTTGTGATATCTAATAGTGCAGTATTGGTTTTCTTTGTCCGGGTTGGGAAATATGTGAGACTCACTCAACTCAATAAAATTGAACTGAGTGTCATTCACTTACAATTTGGTCAAAAGAACAAATCTTTTGGGTGAACGAACTGAACTGATTCACTTACTGAAACAATTCTTGTTCATGTTATGTTGGCATTACTATGTTGGATATTAAGGTTTAGACGGCATCAAGATTTATATTAAATAATGTAATGAGAACAATTATAAAGGTTGTGCGTGAGCTTGTGGTCAAAGAATAAAAGGTGTAGAAGCAACTTTAAGTTGCTCCATATGTGTGGTTAACTGTAACGGTGCCAAGTTAAAAGGAGTTAGTTAGCATGCAGACAAAGAAAGAAAGTGTGTGTGAACATAGCATTTCTAAGTGATTTAGCTGTGGCAGAAATGTATTTACATAATCCCACGTTAACAGTGATCACAACAATAAAATACATCAATGTACATTTACCAAAGTAAGTGCTCCGTATAGCGCCTTTCTAATCTCTTTGACCACTCAAAGCGCTTTTTACACTACTTCTGTATTCACACACTGAGCCTAAGTGCTCAAACAGAAACTAATATTCACACACTGGCAGAGCAGCCGCCAGGGGCCATTCGGGGTTCAGAATCTTGCCCAAGGACACTGACATGTAGCCTGGGGGAGCTGGGGGTTGAACTGCCAACCTTCTGATTAACAGCCAATCCACTGTACCTCCTGAGCCACAGCCTACACAGTCCTGTGCTTAGCCAAGTTAACTTTGCAGTTAAGCTATATAAAGCTATGCAATGGCCAGGTACGTTACCAGTCCATGAAGGAAGAACACTGGTGTTAGTAGATGTTAGCTGGCAGCTCCATTGGGGATGGAGCCTGGCGGTGAAGAATTGTTTAGTTGTAGTCTTTTGCTGTGTGATGATACAGATGAGAGGGCCTGGCCACTCTGTTCTCCTCAGAGTTAGCTGGTTGCTGGACTTTGTGTAGCAGCCAAGAAGTCTGCCTGGTCTGGTCTGAGTGGGCCTAGCTGGGAGGCCGCTGTGGCCTTTGGGTCCATACAGGTGGGGAGCAGAGCAGATTGGATAGAGGAAAAGAGAATGTTGAGAGCTTGTGCTGCTGTTTTTATCAATGAGGTGTGGGGTCACAGGTTCAATCAAAGCTGTTCACGCATTGATGTGACTTTCTTGGGGTTCCTGGGAAAATAAGTTAACTCACTTGACAAAAGTTCAGCCAAGATCAGAAATGTACGACCTCAGCTCCGTGAGGTCCCTGTGATCCCAACATCCCCCTTTTGGTCTCAGGATTGCACTTGATCTGTGATTCGAAGAGCACGTAAGTTCATTTGTCAGTTCATTCATCTTTGTAACATTTGGGCAGTTCATTAACCAACTGGGCATTGGTCTGTCAGATCTATCTATCTAAGCAAGAAGATCAGAAATTACGAAACAAAACATCAGAAAAAAGCAGAAGAGCTTTAACTATGTCTACAATAATAAGTGTTTGTCAGTTGCTTGTCAGGTTAGTGAGAACAGGAAGGTAAACCTGTTATGGTGAGATGCAGAGAGTGGCACCTAAAATGAACTTTTGTAAAAATGTATGACAAGCTGTGTGTCATACGGGTGTGTCCTAAGCTAGTTTCCACCAGTAATCTTACTGACAGAATACCAAGGAGCTGGTCCAAGTGTACTTGCTAAGTTGGACAGTGGTGTCCAATCAGAATTAAGGCTTTTCTCAGCTAATATTGAGTTTGCTGCTGTTGCTAACACATTCATGTTTGCCTATGCAACTGTAAGAAAAGTAAGTTATGCTAAGCTAGCATCTGTTTTACTGTCAGTACACAGGACTCTGTGGTTAACTATGACCTTGAGAAGCAAACTGTGGAGCTTCTGTGTGTTAAGTTTCTTTTAACTCATGGCTCAGGGCAGAGGGGCATTCAGACATGATGTCACTGTGACCATGTTCTGAACTGTGGTCAGAGATGGACAGCTGTCATCACCAGAGCCCTTTAAGAGAGAGTTTCTTGATCCAAAATTCTTGATCATCACGTGGTTGATGGAGACCGCAGATAGCTCCCAGAAGTCCTTTGCGGGCAATTTAAAATGAATGAGAGAAACGACAGAACGGCGATTTTAAGCGAATTTTGGTAATTTATACAATAAATGCATCGATTTACAATATTTGTACAACACACTGACATGTATGTAGTTAGATTACTAAATATGCTAAATTTAAAAAAGAAAAAGACAAATTGGTGGACATATACAGTCCATGTTTGACGGTAATAGCTACAATTACTTTCCTTGTTGACATTGTTTTGGCTAACCTTCCCTTGGAAAGTGTGTTCCTCTTTTCTAATTAAGTTTTAGTAGTCCCATGGTACCAGGATTTATTGATTTTAATGACTAATGTAATCTTGAGGAGACTTTAAGATAGAAGAGAAGGAGACAGTCAGGTGACTATCAATAATTGTCATGTGTTGTTTTAATGAATCTCCAATAAACCCAGAAAACAGCATGTTAAGTGGTTTGTGCCTGTGTACTATCTTACAATAGTCTACAGCATGGTTTATTGTGCTGCGTGGGGATGCTGCAATCGCTCAGAGAAAGGAGTACAAATGTTTGGTTTCCCAGCTGACATGGAGAGGAGGAAAAAATGGTTAACTCAGGTCAACAGGAGCAACCTTGCCATCACTAAAGGCTAACAACAAAAAAATATGTGAGGTAACAAAACACTGCACTTTTTCTACAAAGAAAGAAGTTTGGTTTATTAAAAAACATCACTGCAGATAATCTTCAGGTTCCACAAAATCCCACTATTAATCTTGTGCTGAGAGAGGGAGAAAGACAGAGAAAAAGGGTTAGACAAACCTACACATCTGTAAAGATCCTCAGTCATCCAGGTCATGGTTATCCAAGAAAAGTTGAATCGAGAGAATCTGGACTTGGTTGTAGATGACGTTTGACCTCTCATCAAAGAGGCTTCTTCAGTTCTGAACTGTTTCACCAAGTCATAAATAAATAAAACATTTTTTATATAGCAGCTTTTGCTGCTGATGTTGGCATCAGTTACTAGATTGTTTGTTAGTGATTTCTTTCACTGTTCTCACACAATGACTTCTTCGATGATGGTGAGAGAAGTCATTTTTCTATACATGTCCAGTAAGTATTGAATATTCACCAATATGGTGCACTCAACTATGATATATTAATGTGGGTAGATAAACCTGAGATGTTGTGTGAAAAATAAGCTCAAGTCACTCTGCAGGCACATTTTGAGGCAGACCAGTTTGTCAGGACCGAAAAGGGCAAGACTAGGCTGAAAGCAGATGCTATTCCCACCATCTTTGTGCATCGTCCTGTGGTCAAAAAAAGGAGGGCTCCTGCACCGCGAGGCGTCCCCGGACCTGTAAATATGCAAGTCATAGCTGCTGATAACAGCTATACACAGGTATAATAAGTATTAACTTAAACAGTAGTATTTCCTATTTTGAAGTGGTAAAATATTATTTTAAATACATTATAACATTTACAGTGCCATGTCTTCTACTTACATCAGTTTCAAAGATTGAGGAAAGAAGGGATATAGAGGCTAAGAGAAGGGAAAGTGAGAGTGATGCAAAAAGGGATGCAGACACTGAGAGAAGGGAAAGTAAGCTTGTGAGTGAAGAAAGACGAAGAAAGAAGAGTGAATAAAGTAAGGATGCAGAGACTGAGCGAAGGGAGTGTGAAAATGAAGAAAGGAGGGCATGGCTAGTGAGGAGGGACAGGGAGATGTAACACAATCCAGTCAGCCAGCAGCCGGTCAATCTGCTCTGCTGAAAAAATTAAAGAGACAAGAAATCATCACCGAAAATGTAAATCAGAGACAAAAAAATCAACAAATCAACAAACAAAAATGCCACAAAAGGCATGAAATGGAGCAATGACATCATTAAAGCCCCCCTCCAGCCAGTTCTGCTGTTTTTGCTTTCTCAAACAGAGATGGGGGTGTGGTTAATAGTCGGACGTAATACATTACCATGACAACCAAAAACTGACCGTCTGGAGTGTTCACTAACAATATGCTGTCACTACACTGTAAAGTTTAGTGACGTTACACTTTACTGTCTGGCAGGAGTAGCTATTACTTACCCATGATAGAAACTAATGTGCGTGTATCAGCTGTTATCAATCATACAGTCGATGGTCCTGTCAAGACTTCTGATCCTGTTGCCTCTGCCGATGCAGTGGTAAAATGGCCGTTAAAATGCATGTTGCAGACTGTATATAAGACAGTGGCAGGTGAAAGTGCAATGCGTTTTCTGTCATCTGTCCTCCAACACCACACGCACAAATGCCATAATGAAAATGAACAGTACACTAAACCAAGAGGAGGAAATTAAAAAATAAAATGAAGACCCTCTGTTAGCTAACTTTCTGCAATAACTATGCTAGCTAACTAAACCTGGCTAACTACAAGTAAGTTAACTTAGCTAACTAAACTAGAAAGACAAACCAACAATCAGACACAGAGAGACATAACTACTGTAAGTAAATGACATGATAAATTGGTTAGCTAGCTAACGTAGACTAACCATGTTCCATACACTTTTCGCCTTTCACCGCACGTCAACGGCCACTCCTCTGTTGGTCAGAGCCATACAGGCATGTTTGTGTGCTCATTCTCTGGGGGAATACCCATTGGACTGTCTAATATTTGATTGATGTCTTTTGGACCAATAGTATTTGAGAAAAGTGGGCGAAAGTATACCTCCTCCGCCTGTGCTTGGATGCTCACAGGCGATAACGATGTTCCGTACTAGTGATGGCAAGTTCGAGTCTTTTGTCAGACTTGAATCTTCAAATCTCGTTCATTAAAATGAACTAATCTTTTTTGAGTCATTGCGTTCATTTCTTTCATTTGAACTAGGCTGGTTATTGCGGCGCTGCAGCCCTCTAAAAAACTGCGCCATTCTCAAACACAGAAGGCTGCCTGGCTTGCTTTATTTTATGTATTTGAAGTATAAGACACAAATTCACCTCTTGATTACTGTATATCATCATTATATAAACCCCCCTGGGCCCACAACCAAATTCATACCATGTAAAAACACCAGAAATATGTTGTCAATATGTAATCACCACTACTCCGGCTAAATCCTTCCATTTTCACAATCTTTCCTGAGTATACAACCAGACCAGCCATATAAAGGCTTATGTATATAATTACTATCATTATTTCTAAAGTGCTCATTCATACAGGAGCCTAACGTCCCTATCCATGAGTAAAATATTAATATCAGATTTGCAGTAAATATATTGAAGTAATAAGCTTGATACACTATATGAATAAACACACTCTTATTAAAATTCAACCAGTTTAATAATAATCTGGATCAAGCCACCAAGTTCTTAAAAACCTCCAGCACAGAGAGAGGAACAGAGAAGCAAACATGAGCACATTACTCTCAAATACTGCAGGTTGTTCACCAGTCACGAGCTGTGAAACAACAGCATGGCTCTGTTGGTAAATAAAAAGTACAAGTTACTTGCGTTCTCTGGCGGACCCGGATCAGCTGTTAGCTGTTTACAGAGCTAACGCTAACGTTGCTGTGGCTGTGTTTTAATGTTTTAATGACCGGGTCTGTTTGTTTTGGAGAGGAGACGACCTCTGAGGTAATTCGGCTCCAGGTAGAACCCTGTCAGGGCTCTGAAGTGGAGCGGACCCAGAACAACTCTCACTAGCAGGACTAAAGTTACGGTGCGGCTGTGTTAAAACTCTAACTTACCACAACATTACTATGCTGTAATAACGTTATGCTTTATTAAATGTCTCATAATTATCAAAATAGCTAAATAATGTCAGTCCAGTGACTGTTACCTGACAGCTGAACTGCCTCTCATTCTCCGGCGCTGGCAGTCACTCAGCCTGCCGAGTGAACGAAAGACTGAGGAGGACCCATGTGAGCGGGGAACGAGTCGTTCATTCCTGCTCCACAGTAGCTGTCACAAGACAAATGAACGACTCAAACCTAGAGACCCACAGTTGAGAGTCGTGAACTAATCAATTCTGTTTCCTGTGCTGACAGAGCCCATGCAGCTGACTTGCGGAACGAAGCCTTAATATTTTGGGCAGTGACAGCAGTGGGGTAGACATTCCTAAGCAGAGAAGAAAACTGCTTCTTCCCGACCACAAGATCCCCTCGCACTAGACCCATCCTGGAAGCCATGGTGGAGAAAGCAGTCTTGAGGGGATTAAAGACAGCAATATCCAGGGGCTGTAGGATGTGTGTGGTGTGGGCAGGTAGGCAGGGAATTTCAATTTATTTTTCCCTGCAGTACATTATAAAAATTTTTGAGACATGTGTCTCGTGTTGGTCCATGATTAGAATGAGAGGTCTGTCCTCCACTATCTGTAATAATGCCACTAGCCAGCACTTTCACCAGAGATCTGGTGACTGGGAAGCCGTGGTCTGCCATCCAAAATATAAACGAAATCAGTGCATCTTCTTCTGCAGGTGTCAGGGTCGAATTAGGATGAGGGTTGTGTGTGTACTTTTTGTTATCCTGCATGGTGGTGTGCAGAATGCTGTACTTTTTTGACGTCTGCCTCAAGCTTGCTCCTGCTCTCACTTCCTCAACTGCCTTTTCCAGCACCTCCTTTGTGTGTGCACCTAGCAAACTTATGGTGCTTTCAGACCAACCGCAAATTTTCGCCTTGCGACGCTTTCCTCACGTGAGTACATTCGCTGCAAGTGTTCACACACAACGCGAGAAGGCGATTTTAATGGAATAACGTGAATAAACACAACTCATTGCCATTACTACAGCTGTATGAACCCAAAGTAAATTATTAAATAGCAATAAACGGATCAAACTGATGCCGAAATAACTACAATATGATGCAGTTTTGTTAAACATATGAATTCATGCTTTGTCAGGTCTGTCAGCAAGACAGCAGCTTTCAGCCGGTCAGCAGATTTTCAATCGCCCGCTCTGCCTGGCCCTCTCCACACAACGCTGTGAAGCCTCAGTGATGTACGGACAATCTCAACACTGATTGGCTATCGCGACTCAGTGTCATGCGACTTCTTTGCTTGAGTTGAAAATATTCAACTCACGCGAATTCCTTCGTGTTGCCTTCACGTCACCGGGCCCTGCCCCCTTCACATCGCTTCATGCCGCCCGACAGGAAATCGCGGCTCTACACGTCTTTGCATTGACTTTGTGTGTAAACTCACCGCCCCGAACGCTCGCTTCGCTTTTGGTCTGAAAGCACCATAACTGAAATCTCTCTGGAACAAACGACGGGGGTTCTCTTTCTTGGTCAGGGATAAAAGAGGGAGAAATGATGATGACACACATGTATAGTTTATGTATAACCTGAAAGTATTTATTCAGCGATCGGTGGGAAAAGGTCATCTGTACGGAATGTTGTGTACAGAACATGGTTTTGTCTACGTTAGCTCACAACGATGTTTATCGGTTTGATGCTCTGACTTAATGAGGCGTGACAGCGTGAGGCATGACAGTTTTTTAATGAGGCATGACAGTGCGCCTGCGCAAGCTTGGAGAATGACGTATGACTTACAAAATTACTATAGTCATATGTCACAACCCCGTTTTAACAACTAAGCAACTTTTGCAACTTTGAGCACAAAATTAAGTTATTTGTCAAAAAATATTTGGCGAACTATGTGAGTAATCAACATTGTAAGACTCTTGGGGTTGACCACAATAAAACATCAGTGCCACATCCAGCAGCACCAGACAGGCAGCTCTATTTTATGCCTGATGTCCCCCATCTGATCAAAAATCTAAAAAGTGTTCTTGTCCAGGGACAGGTGTTCTTAATTCCTGAAGATATTGTGAGCAAGGAGAACCTCCCCTCCAATAAGGTTTCAGTTGAACCGATTAAAGACCTACTGGCCTTTCAAGATGGGATGGCATTAAAAATAGCTCCCCATCTCTCAGCTGCAGCCATCACCCCAAGTCACTTTGAGAAGATGAAGGGTGGTCCAGCTTTGAACCTATACAGTAAGGCAACAAGCGCTGGGCTGAAATACCGCCCTCTATCCAACCTCACTACAGCGTGGTTCCTTGAGCAGGTTGATTATTGGTTAGATCTGATGTCATCTCGCCATCCAGTTACAGCCCTGAGCAGGCTGAAGATGGAGGAGTACCAAAAGGCCATCACCTTCCTCCAGGATATCATCCATCTGTTCCGGAGGATAAAAATTGGTCAAAAGGGACATGTGAACCCTGTTCAAACAGGGGTGATAATGGCAACAACATCCAGATTCACTCAAGACTGCCTGGAAAACACATTTTGCTGTGTCAGCTCTAAAAATCCTGATCCAACTCCAGTGGAGTTCCATCATGCACTGAGAATAATATCTGTGGGGCAGTTCCTCGCCTCCATCAGGTCTGGGAGTTACCAGGAAGATGACAGCACCTTTATGGCCAACTTCTTGGACACAGTGGAGCATAAAATCACTCCATCAGTCAAAGTGGAACAGCTGATGGCAGTGAACAGAGCAGCACCTGACCTTAACAAAAACTGAGAAATGTAATTCTTTTTCATCTCGCAGGCTACATCTTCCACAAAGTCATCAGGTCTGGCAGCATCTGTGAAAAATGCAAAATTGCAACAGAGCACAAATATGACAGTCCTGCTGGAGAAAACAGCATCTCTAAACTTCAAAGAGTTCAAAGCAGGTGCTCTTTGTCGTCCCTCCCAAGAAGCCTATGACTTCATTCACCAAATTGAGGAACTATTTAGGGCCAGGACTGATTTATCCCTCTTGGAGCTCCCCAACGCAGTGGGTGTCTTGGAGAAAGAAGCTCAGGCACTCTCCAGCAGACTTCCATCATGCTGTGGAGTACAAAAAAAGATTTATACGGCTGTGGTTGAGAATAGAAGCAACAAAAATATGACAGAAAAAAACAACACTTAAAAGATGGTCATGAGCCAATCCAATAAAGTGCAAAAGAACAACAGTAGCCAAGCTTCAACATGTGGAAACCCCCAAACAGCTCCAAAGGTACTGTCAAGCCGCTTGATTGTTGCAATGGAAACATCTGGAATAACCATTACTCCTACCAGCAGCCAGCCAACATGCAGCAACCAGCCAAAACACTGCTTCTCCACCTACCAGCAACCAGCCAAAATACTGTTTATCCACCTGCCAGCAGCCAGTCAACATCCGGCACCTAGCCAACAACACTACTCCACCAACTACTAATAACCAGCCAACATCTAGCAACCAGCCAACAGTACTGCTCCTCCACCTGCCAACCAGCCAACATCCAGCACCTAGCCAACACCACTACTCCTCCACCTACCAGCAACCAGCCAAAATACTGCTTATCCACCTACCAGCAGCCAGTCAACATCCAGCAACCAGCCAAAATACTGCTTATCCACCTACCAACAACCAGCCAACCAGTAAGATTCCTTATATATTATATATTAAAATAGGCACTTATAATGATTTCAACACCACTACTCCTCCACCTACCAGCAACCAGCCAAAATACTTTAACGAACTCCTCCTAGGGATTTAGTCCGACCGACTTCAAATTTGTGCTGTGCCATCTAAAGGCATTGAAAATGAAAAGTTGTGCTATTTGCGAGTTTTCGTCAATGGGTGTGTCCGTGGCGTGGCGTCAAAGATCAAGTCTTCGCCATGACACAGGAAGTTGTTGTAACTTCAGTGTACATGCTCACATCTGAACCAAACTTTACGTGCTTGATAACTCTCCCACCCCGCTATGGAGGACCGATCCTGACACAGTCAGAAATAAATACAGAAATAAATAAATGCTCAATAAATAAATAAGCATCCAATTAAATACACAAAAAATAAAGTAAATAAATAAATGTAGGTATTAATTAAATTATACAAGGAGACATAAATGTATATATTTTAATTAGTGCCTTTACTTATTCACCTTTGTTATAATTACCTTATTTATTTATTCTCCGTTATAATCTTCAACTTTATTTATTACTAATTTTTTTAATGTATTTATTTATGTGTGTGTTTTAATATTTTTGT
>NW_025740331.1:0-1153 GCF_021292245.1 Micropterus dolomieu
GAGGAGGAGAGAAGAGGGAGGAGGAGGAAGAGGAGGAGGAGAACATAAGGAGGAGAACATGAGGAGGAGAAGGAGCAGAAAGAGAGAAGGAAGAGGAGGAGAGAAGAGGGAGGAGGAGATAAGGAGGAAGAGGAGGAGGAGAACATAAGGAGGAGGAGGAGCACATAAGGAGGAGGAGGAGCAGAAAGAGAGAAGGGAGAGGAGAACATGAGGAGGAGAACATGAGGAGGAGGAGGAGGACATGAGGAGCAGAAAGAGAGAAGGGAGAGGAGAACATGAGGAGGAGGAGAGAAGAGGGAGGAGGACATAAGGGGGAAGAGGAGGAGGAGAACATGAGGAGGAGGAGGAACAGAAAGAGAGAGGAGAACATGAGGAGGAGAACATGAGAAGGAGAACATGAGGAGGAGAAAGAGCAGAAAGAGAGAAGGGAGAGGAGAACATGAGGAGGAGGAGAGAAGAGGGAGGAGGACATGAGAAGGAGAACATGAGGAGGAGAAGGAGCAGAAAGAGAGAAGGGAGAGGAGAACATGAGGAGGAGGAGAGAAGAGGGAGGAGGACATGAGGAGGAGAACAAATGTAAAGTTCAGACAGGAACATTTTTCAGGCATCAGTAACGAGCTGCCACCTTCACGTCACTGTGGAAACACGTGGTCAGAAGCTTCATGTGTTTATTCTGTATGATGCTGATGACGCAGAGCAGCTGCTCATCACGTGATGACGCAGAGCAGCTGCTCATCACGTGATGACGCAGAGCAGGAACAAAATTCATCTGAAAATGTCTGTTTTGGTGACTGGACTACAAACATGGAGCAGCTGTAAAACCTCTGACATCACTTCAACACATATTAACTAGGAAATGAAAAAGCTTTAAGTTTATTTGCACAATAAGGAAACAGGAGAAACAAAAATAACTGTTATATTTTTATATTGATGAATATTGTCACCTGCCTGCTGAACGTTTAGTTTCTCTTTATATATATAAAATATTGTTTTCATAAAGACTGAATCATGTCTCACCTGCGCAGCTCGTTTAGCTCGCGCTCTGCCTCACAGGTACTGACGCCGGGCTCGAGCTCGGTGTCAGGTGTGACCCGCCGCCTCGCGAGCAGCAGCTCTTCCTCCTACACGTGCAGAAAACGCAGCTTTTCAAACA
>NW_025740332.1:0-19422 GCF_021292245.1 Micropterus dolomieu
TACACTGGCTCCCAGTATGTTTTAGAATTGACTTTAAAATTCTATTGATCACTTTTAAAGCTCTTCATGGCCTCTCGCCTTGTTATATTTCTGACCTTTTAGTCCCATACGCACCAGCACGTACCTTGAGATCCTCGGGCAGAGGTCTGTTGTCTGTTCCAGAGTCTCGACTGAAAACTAAAGGGGACAGAGCGTTTGCTGTCAGGGCCCCAAGGCTCTGGAACAGCCTGCCCGAGGAAATCAGGTCAGCTGAGTCAGTGAACTCTTTTAAGTCCCTTCTTAAAACATACTTTTATAGGAGAGCTTTTCCCGATCTTATTTGACTTTATTTTATCCCTTTTATTTTATTGTATTTTACTAATTTTATATTTATCTTAAACATGTATTTTAGTCTTTCCAATGTTTTTCATGCTTTTAGCTTGTATTGTTTTTGTATTATTGTCTCGTGGGTATTATTGTCTTTACACTTGTTAAAGTACTTTGTAACTTGTTTTTGAAAAGTGCTCTACAAATAAAGATTATTATTATTATTATTATTATTATTATTATTATGTTGCTGTATTATATGCTTTATTTATTTATTTATGTACTTATTTTTTACTTAAGTGCTCATAATGTAAAGCACTTTGAACTGCATTTTATGTATGAAAGGTGCTATACAAATAAAGTATTTTTAGAAGAAAATAAATTAAATTTCGGATAAATGATAGAACCTGAGGATTTTCTCAAATCTGTGACAAACCACTTTGAGCTTTATAAATGACCATGAAAAAAAGCCATTTTTTAGCTTTATTTTAGCCAAGGTAGCGGTGTGAATGTAGGAACGGCAATGTCGGTCAGCCCACAACTTTGGTTCAGACCTAAATATCTCAACATCTATTGCATAAATCAGTGATGAGATTTTGTACAGACATTCATGGTCCCCAGAGGATGAAGCCTACTGACTCTTACCTCTACTACTGACCCCCTTGTTTTGATGACATTCCCATCGGTTTCAGCTGTACATTGGTGCTAATTCTAAAATACTAGCATGCTGTCCTCTTCAACAGAGATGCTCACCAAAATAATAAATATTAAACCTGTTAAACATCAGTCATTGTAAGCATGTTAGCATGCTGACTTTAGCATTTAGCCCAAATAATAATAATAAGAGCCACAAGCATGAATGTAGTCTCAAACGTCTGGAAATGCAGCAAATGCAACCACATACAAAATAAATAATGATTTTCTCAAAGCATTGTTGTACCCTATAACATTATACATCCAATGGCAGGACATAACTTACTGTAAATGACTAATGAGTAACATATTTACTCAAATGGACAATGACAATATTTGAAAGATTAATTTATGGGTATGTAATTTTTGTAATAGATGTGTTATTGTATACAGTTAAAAATACTCTGGTTGTTCTATTAACTTATCAGTGATATTTTCCTAATACACAGTATGTGTTCAGAATGATTCATTGTGATGTATACCTGAGAGCCTTGGGTCTGGCAGAGTCTCTCATAAGTGTCCCTGGTGCCTAAATATTTGGAGGTGGGTCTCCTCAGCCCATTGCCCCTCATTGATTTGTGTGGACTTGTAACCAGCAGCTTCTCGTATTTCTCAACATTCTGCAAAACTCTTCCATTCATTGGATCTGAGAAGAAACAAGTAAATAGAGCAGTCATACAATGATTCATACATCATAGGGAATGTTTCTAAATTACAGTACAGGCTTCAGTTTAGAAAATCAAGTCATGTTGTTCACTGAAGTAAAGAGGGGAAGTAAACTGGGACTGTTTATGCACCACAGACTGAATTAAAGGAAAGGGACAAGTGAAATGAAAAGAATTACCGTGATGCAGTAACTCCTGAGATAGACTGAGAGCATATGAGACGTTTCCTGTCTGAAACAATGAGAGGAATTTAGGGCAGTGCAATCCATGAGTCATCTTACAAATTTTCTAAACGTCATTCTACCAACTTTAAAGTGAGAAAAGGCCAGGTGATCCAGAGCAACTTCCAAAGTCCCTTCATTCTCAGGGCTCCACTCGCCTCCTGTTCCCCGGAAGAGACGCACCGACTCCTCCAACCACTGCACTGAGTGGTAGTAGTCGTCTTGCTCATAGGCCACCTGTGTAAAATAACACTTTTAATTCCAACTATTTGGCTATTTAAATAGAATTTGTCTCTGATAACCAGCCAGTCATTCCAAAGATGGCTAAGTGTTGGCTCGGCTGTCGTGGCACTGGACTGAATGACCGAAAGTCAGCCGACTCTGAGCCGTATACATGCATGGCTGCCAGATTTGGCTCAGTTTTAGGGTTGTGGACTGAGTCAGGTTAGCTTTAAGCCACTGGCAGCAGCCAGAATCAGACCAGTTTCTTCAGCCAGTTCTATCACGTCATTCAACTGGCATAACTGTGTCACCATGGCATGCTGGATTTATGCTGCATTTGGGCCAAACCATTTTGGCTGCATCAACTTAATTTGAATGGAAATACAAAAATATAGCCTTGATGGCAGGTAAGAGAGATGCAGAAATGTGAAATACAGCAGATAATCAAGACAGAAAATATGAGACTTTAAAACCAGACAGTATCGTTCTGGATGAATCTTTTTTAACCTTGTTTGGACCTTTTTTATAAATATCTGTGATTGCTTCTGATGCTTTTTCTATGCGCTTGTGTGCAGCTGGCTGTCTGTTATACCCAGGTCTCTTTTGCAGAAGAGATATTGAGCTTAATGAGATTACCCAATCAAATAAACATTATAATGAACCAGCAAATATTTTGAACCTTTTACTTTAAACAAAGATGGAAATGATATCAATAATATATATAAATCGATATAAATCGATAATAAATATAGTTGGATATTAATGTCGATTGAGCCGACCTACACTCATCCATTTTTAGATTTTGGACATGTGAAACATATAATACCTTCTCAACCTGCTCCACTGTCATGCATTTTCTCTGCAGCATATAAATTTAAGAGATTATACCTGTCTGACATCTCAAGCAAGAACATTGTGGATAGAGCTAGTGCACACTGGTTACAGTCTCTGTCATTACTTAGTCTCAAACCCCTTTTTTAGTTGACTTGACTTGATTAAGTAGGTGCTGACTACAGGCCTGACAGCACCCACATCTAAACAGGGTGACATGAGGCTCCTCCGATTACAGATTTTATCCACAACCCCCGCCAGAAAGCTCAGCAACAAAAATCCCAGTGTACCATTTAACCCCACAAACACACACACACAATGTCACTACTCAACTAATCTCACACACACACACACACACACACACACACACACACACACACACCATCTTATCAACCCTACCAGGGGTTTACACCCAGTTCACAACATTCGACCCCATAATTTGGGAGCTGTTACTCTTTAATGACCCAATGAATTCTTAAAGTTTATTTTCAGCACATCTAAGTGCTTTAAAATTCCTCCAAATGAAACTGACACGCTACAACCTTCTGTTAAACAACCCTGCTGCTTCTGAGGAGCGGTTTAACAGCCATATAAAAGCACATGCAGGCAAATCTTTTAATGACAACACCCTAATCTAAGCATCTCTGTTTACACATTGTATAATGTACTCAACCTCAGTACAAGTGAAGGCAAGCTCTGCTATTTGTGCTGCGTGAGATAATGTCTTTTCCACACACAAGGATGTCTCTCCCACACAGCGCCCTGCCCTTATACATCACCACTGTACATAAACAGTGGAATTTATTGTGGGGAAACTCTATCATACTTGTATACCAGTATTTTCATCTTCACACAAAACAGATTCCCAGGCACGCTATGGGAAGAATTCCACTTTTTCCAGGCTGGTTGTTTAATTCCCACCTCACAATGACCTACAGGTTTGGAATAAAACTATTTTGCAGACCTTTGGAGTGGGATGTTAATCAGGGAGGGGCATTTTCACAGAAACATCTTCCAAATTTCTCTCCATTTCATTACTTTACAGTAGCACTTAGAGCTTATTTAACTCAGAAAGTTAAGCAGCAAGGATGACCAATTTGTTTCAACTCACACTCATGACGTTTCCCTGCTATATTTTAGGAAATACAGAGGTTAAAAATGAGCAGTGATGTAAAGAAATATTTACTCAAGTACTGTACAATTTTACTTGGAATGTACTATTTCCATGTTATGTTACTTTATACATCTACGTCACCACATTTCAGAGGGAAACATTTTCGTTTCTTTAGTTTAGTTACTTTAGTTCTAGTACTTGAAGATCAAACCTGTGCTTCCCAACCTTTTGACCCCTTATGAAACAGCACATGTCTGTGAGTTGTTAGTAGTTTCCCCTTTAAGCTTCTCATATGGTTTCATTTAAATAACTGTTTGAGGCCAAAAGAGATAAAACTCTCCAATATTTCACAAAAAAAGCAAAAATAAGAGAAGACTCAAAGACTCATTAATCCTCATATTACCACTCAGATTTATCTTTTGATTCTTTGGAGTGAAACAACATCAAGGTATTCTCCAAACTTAACTGTATATAAAGTAGTTAAAACTAGCTCCACCTCAACCAGCTGCAACAGTAAAATACTATTTACAAATTGATGCATCAGTAAAAATCTTATAATGCAGTATATAATGGCATGTCAGTCACTGGGGAGTACTTTAAATTTTGACACTTTAAGTACACGTTGCTGATAATACTACAGTATTGGGGGGGCAGTAAACAAAAGTACCTTTCCAACCAGAAAGCAGTCATCACCAGACAGTGGGACAGATACTGCAGGCAGATAGATATCAATAGGCTTGCCATTCGTGACTCTCTGGAAACGACCCCTTACGAGGCTTGCAACTTGGAGAGCATACACATCCTGCAGTCTCATCAGCCCCTTAGCGGCCCCCTGGAGGTCTTCTAGTTTGGGCAGATCGGCCTCTTCCTTCTCGTAACTGGACCTGAGGGCTGGACATAAGAGGGCCAAAAGGTGAACTGGGGCGGGGGGTTGGGTGTGTTTAGTTATCACCACCAGATGTGTCTGTAAAGAAAGCAATGAGCCAACCTTGTGTGTTCTCCAGGGCTTCGTTGCTGTAGACTACATTCAGCCACTCTGAATGCAGCCGCTTGATCAGGGTGAATGCCACCAGCGGGTTTGCCATTGCAGTCCCCGAGCCTTTGTACAGTTCAGTGTGCAGTTCTGAAACTTTGGCATAAAAGCTGAGGGAAAGAACTGTTGTTACAAAAAGAAAGAACAGGCCAAGTGCTTAGACAGTTTCACATGTAGCAAGTGAGTCCTGGTATCCTTAAGCTGCTCTTGAAGAAGAAGAAAAAACAGTAGGCTAATAAAAACTAAAATGTTCTTCAGACCCTCTCAGGCAGAGCAAGGCTTTATTAAGTAGGGATTTTTGGACCAATTTCCTTCTAAACTGGGTTGTCATTGTGGTGGAAATAGTAAAAACAGATTGATTAAACCTGGTATAGACAGACAATACACTGGAAATAAACATTATTGCGTTACATGACAGCTATCTCAATGATATACTGTGTATACAACAATACAACATTACTCACTTTCCAACCTCACGCCACAGATAAGATACTGTTTTAAATGTCCAGTG
Organism: Micropterus dolomieu; assembly: GCF_021292245.1. Lineage (NCBI taxonomy): Eukaryota > Metazoa > Chordata > Actinopteri > Centrarchiformes > Centrarchidae > Micropterus > Micropterus dolomieu. The sequence goes on from NW_025740332.1 coordinate 5,597, forward strand.
TTCCAAAGGGCAAATTCTTTTCATTTAGACACAGAAACTGTAAATTGTACACTACTGGGAAATGACTTGACCAGTCTCCTTCCCCATCTGGCATCCTATTTCCAACATAATGAACATTTGTGACTGGAAGAAAGGGCACGTTATTTATGTAATTGTTCTTTTGTAAAGAAACGCCCTAAAGCAGAACTTTCCCTGTGCATTTCGCACAAGTTTGGAGAGTGAAGTCAAGTATCTTGACACCACGACGTCAACTAATAATAATGTCAGCAGTTTCATTCCATTCATGTATAATTTCATCCAAATTAGGTGCATTTAACTGCAGGATTTCCTGGTGTGGCACTGAAAATGTGACCATAATTGAACTTCATCATGTGCTCTCATAATCAAGTCCAAAAACTTCCATTATTATTTACTCTCTGTGGAGGAGCTACAGGATTGGTCACTGGATGATATCAGCACAACATTCTTAATTTCTCTGCTTAAACTAAGACAGAGCTGTGACTTACAGCGGATTTTCCCTTTAACTCTCAGTTCAGAGGTGCAGTGTAGTTTTCAGGCTTTTGGAACAAAAAAGCTGAGGAATATGCTAATTTAATTTCTAACATGCAGATGAGGGGGAAAAAAGCTTATCTCTTTTATCAGATCGTCCATCTCCACTGTGTCATCATGCATGTCACTCACCGTTGGATGTCCTCCAGTCTCTCTAACTCACGGTCAATGTAAGTTTTCAAGTAATCGATCAGCTTCCGTTCAACACTGATCGCCTGCTTTACGTTCAGCAGCGACGTGTACATTTCACCCAAAGACAGGGGAATCACAGCTACTGTCAGGAGACCCACTAAACTTAAGTAAACACATGTAGGATACTTCATCTCCAGGGCAGAAAATACACCTCTTCCCTTTCTGCAGATGAGCTCCTCTCTTACTGAACTTTGCTGAGGATCTTTAGAATTTGCAAACGTGCCTCTGAAGTCCACACGGGGGACTCTCCCTCATCTGCTCTGAGATCAGCCGTCAGGACAATTAGTTTCTCAGTACAGCGCGCACCCGGTACGTTTATTTGCACTATAATAACAAGAATACATAAAACTTTATGAGATTTGATTCTTGTAAATACATTATAGAAATTGATCATCATAGTATCATTTATTCACCACTTCCCTTTAACTTTGTTTTTCTGTCATTTGTATTACTTTAAACTAGGTGACTGAGGCAAATCATTTGCTCCCTGGAGTAACTGCGACACCTGCAGGTGAGTGCGTTGTACAACAACCAAACTGCAATTTTAAAACAGTAAATATAAAATATATTTTAGCATTGGAGGGACTGGTGTGGTGAATCTTAAAAAAATGAATTTAAGAGAGAGCAAACTTTAAATTATTCTTTGTGCAGTGTTTTGAATAATATATGTTTTATCCAAACACAAGTGGTTTTGAGATGTTATGTGCTGTAAAGTAACAAAACAAACCAGTAATGCAAGAAATTTACATGTGGCCACTTTAATATCCACCCCTAAATAAACACTTAATTATTTTATAATTAACTTAATAATAGGAATGCACAAAAAATGCAAATGAAAGTATGTAAATGATGTGGTCTCTCAATATCTGGTCAGTATACTGTTGCTTCCTTATGATGGGAAGGGTAAAATCAGATCAAAAATTAAATTGCTATCCTTATTTAGTTTAGGCTTAAATATCAGTAATATAGTCTAATCACAGTGGATTACAGAAGGCCAAAAGCATTAGTGTGCCTGCAGCCCTGCCACACAGGATACCTTAAATTCACCAACACAATTGTGTAATCATTATTGATGCTGCTGGCACAGAAATAGGGTCACTGTCTGGTTTATGTAACAACATTAGATCTATAACGCTAAATGATGCCAGTGTGTTCACAAAATTAAAGGGTCATAATTGCTTTCACCGGGCAGCAGTGGGTACCAGGGTTTAATCAATTCATAGTTAATTCTTGTTCAGATATTAGATTTAGTTGTTCTCTTATTTACACAATGTTTTAATAGTCTGTAAATCTTTGCATATGTAGTGATGTAACATTATTGTACACTCCATTTATGAAGATAGTAAATATTTTAACAGGGTTAAAGACTTTTTAAGACCTTTTTAATACCAAATAGAATGCAATTCAAGACATGTCTATCATTACCCACTTGTGGGCAGATAGATTAACCAATTAAAAATGATTAATCCATTTAAGTTTTTGCTAAAATCACTCCCCACACTTACCCATTATGAGACAATGAGCTTCCTATCTACTGTAGGTACCAGTAGTGACAGTGTTTGCTTGAAGTCTGATGGTGCTGACTGAAACATCTAAAAGCTTCCTTTGTGCACAATCCACTGTCAAAATAATAATAATAATTTAAAAAAAAATGTGTAACATCTCCCAACATCCTGTAAAGTGATACAAAAACATTTCATACCAACATTACAACAAGCAGGCAAGAAAATATATTTGTTAAATAAACTTAAGACTTTTTAATACCTTCTAAGGCCTTTTTTGTTGAGGAAACTGAACTCTCACTTTTCAAGACCTGCAGATACCCTGTTTAAACATCTCAAATAAACATTTTGACAGGACATTTGTGCATTACGTTGAAGACCTCTGTCAAAACTATATCAACCACTTCAAGAAGTAGATACATTGTCCTGCAGCTTGCCTCTGACACGGGGTTTGACTTTATTTGAGCAGCAGAGGAACATTCTCCCGATGTAGCCCCTGAGACTCTGATCTCTAAAGCCGTAGATAAGTGGGCTGAGAAAGCGTGGAATTAGCATGAAACAGAAGTAATTAAAAAAGGCAACATCTTGTTGTAGCCAGTTGGCATGCAGCACTATGAGATTTTCAGTGATGGGGCTGGTGAAGGCCAACATGCACAGCAGCAGCTGAAAGCCGTGTAGCAGCACAGTGTGCATGGCTTTGCTCACAGACACTCTGTTTTGTCCCAGCTTCCTGGTTTCCAGCAGGATTCTCACATATGTAAAGAGGATGATAAAAGCCACTACTACAAAGAAGAGAACACTCACAGTAACTTTGAACAATGTCTGGATTGGAGATGAGCTGACAACAATAGTTTTGCAAAGCACAGGAGTAGAGAGAACATCCACAGCAGGATTATGTGCCCCGATGGAGTAGTCAATGATAGGGTAGATACAGCTGATGAGCCACAGGGACAGAATAATGATCCAGATGCGGTCTGAGCGCCAGGCAGCTGGGCGCTGCAGAGGATAGAAGATGGCAACATAACGCTCCAGTGACATGGTGGCCAGGATTAAGGGTGTGTTCTGGAAAGTGGCAGTGGAAATGAACAGCAGAGGAACACAGTAGATAATAGCAAATTTCACCTGGCCCATGGCAAAGAGGAAGAGCAGTACAGAGGACAAGAGCTGGAGGGTATCATTGATCAGCATGTAGGCAAACAGGATGTAACGTGAGGTGTCCAGGAACTGCCTGTGAGATGCAAAGATGTGCAGCATGACAATAATGCAGCAGAGGAAGACGCAGAAAAAGGGGATAACCACACACACCTTGATTATCATAGACAGGTTTTTGAGGGAAGTTGCATTTCCTGGAAATTCAGTCTGATTCTGCATTTTGCAACTGAGGACCGGAGCCAATCTTTTGGAGAAATATGGAGAAATCCACACTGAAATACATCCTCAAAAATACACACTGACAATTTAAGTAGGATTACAATAAGAACAGAATTTAGCTGAATGTGTATTTAATTTAATTATTATTTATATATTAATATTAAAGAACAATATATAAATGATTGAGAGAAAAAACTCATCCACACTTTAAACAGACTATAGATACAGAGCCAACATTCAGAATAAAAGAGCCATTCACTCACCTATGACTGTCTTCATCAACCAGAAGAGTCGACTGAGCTTTAGATTTTCGTTCTTCTTATAATAAAATGTGTCTTCAATGAACAACATGTCTGGGAGGTTCTTTGTTTTATCCAAAGAGTTCGGCCTCATTCAGATCTGTTTGACTCAAATCTCCAGAGATGCATTATTGTCATTCTACGTCATAAAGCATTCTGGGTCTCATTAAGAACAGATTTCAGTGGGAAGATGGGCTCGTGGGTAGATAATCCTTTTGGAAGGGAGCTATTGAACTATAGAAATTGTATTTATTAAGTATTAAGTGTTTCACAACTGTCACAACGTATGGCATATAAATAACTTATTGAAAAGTTAAAATAACTTTTTGATCAAAGTGGGTTCTACAAAAAGATATTCAACTGACCTTTGTAAATTCAGCATTTGCAAACACTGAAGACTATATAAATAAAATTAAATTGAATTGAATTGATGTACATACATGTACGTACAGAGGATACTGTATATTATTTTAGATTAATTAAATTAAATTCAAAGAGTATTTGTCAGAACCATTACTGTATATGATCAGAACCCACAACAGAGGTAACGCAACAGAGAGGTATATAATTAATTTGGGGAGGTTTATTTATATAATGGTAGCTTGCTAACAAAGCAAATAAGGTCAGTTATTGGTCAGTTATCTTAAGTTGGATGGATAGAATGTGGCCAATGTGAAGTTGGTAAGTTATGTGCAGATTTAAGAGTTTAAAACATTCTAAAATGAACTACATCAGAATGTAAAAAGTAAAAGCTCCTATGTTTTGTCAAAGATATCTATATTGTGTTGCAGAGATATCTACTGATATTAGCATGCTAACCAGCTAGCCCTGGTCCATCAAGAGGCAAGTCCAAGTCAAGCTCAAGATATGTCTTGGTGTTTTTTGGTCTAATCATAAACTATTTTAGTCCAATCAAAATAAACTCTCTAATCAAAATAAACTCACAAAATGTCAACATTTACTGGTGTAAATAGTCTAGGTTCTGTATTCCTGTCAAACCTCTGTTGGTCTTAGAGGCTGTGTTCGGTCCTGTTTCAGCTGTGTTCACTGGGCTGCTGAATCCGGTTCTGTTGCCCACTTGCACGGCTCCAGTTCTGGTGCCAATTCATAATTTTTACATCCCCCATGATCAAAAGTGGGCTTGTTTGGTGGAAAACTTTTTAAGTCACTTAACTGAGCCTTTGCCAGATGGAAAAGGGGGAGCTTTACTATTGATTTTTGGCACTGTGGTGATTCTGCTGAGTGTGCGCTTTCAAGTGAGCTGGGTCACTTGTTCCAGCTGTGTCTTGTTCATTGCAGTTTGTGAACCATTGAGCAAACTGTTTTGGCAGCATCCATCAATGCTTTTTATTTTAGTGTGACTGTGAAAATTGCAGTGGCTAAGGAGCTGCAGATGTTACTGTCAGTCTAAAGTCTACTTCAAGATGCGCCGACGACTGTAGGATTACCAAAAGAGGTCCTGGGCCCAATTAATGAAATGTGAAAAGTTTTCTATCTTATATTAGTAATAGGAATCACTATTGTTGTACTGTAATACACATTGACTTTTAAGAAGGCATCCGGCTAAGCTACTATCCAACTGAACACCCTACAATAAGAAGCCACAGCATCGCAGCTCTGCTACAGGTCTGCGCTGCACTGAGATTTTATGCTACTGTTTTTTTGTGTTGTTACTCTTGATGCTGAATTTTACCAGTAAAAGGTCCTTATAATTACTGAAATCTTGCAGAATGCAAATGTTTTTTTGGTGGAGTGAAGGGAGCTGAGCAGTTTGACACTGTTGCTTGGTCATCCATGTTTTTAATTTGAAAAACATCTTAATTTACCCACAATTCATTGCATTAATCCTACTTAAAGGGTTACTTTGTTATCCTGGACCTTATTTTCCCATGTTTGTGTGTGTATGTGACTAATTGGGACAACATTTATTGAAATTGGTCCAGTATTGAGTGAGATTGAGACAGGGCTGCAACATAATCCTTGCAAGCAATTGCCCCCCGTCAAAATACGCCCACTAAAGTGCTTGTTTTTGCCACTGACACAAAAAGTAGGACATTGTAGAAAAGATCCCTGCAGAGATAGACTTTTAGAAGAGTAAGATCCTTTGTTTAACCAGAAAAAATCTAATTCTTGTCAAGCCACCAGACTCCATTGATAAAAACAACAATTTTACCTCACAGCTTTAAGTTGCAGCCCTATCTTGCTGCTACCGAATGCAGAGATCTCATTCAATACATGGTTTCAAAAAATGTTCTCCCAGTTAGTCACATAGACAAAAAATCATAGGCTAAATACCAAAGTTACCTTTTAAAATAGTTTAGAACTAGAAAGAATTTAGATGTCTATCTGAAGTCTGATTATTAGTTTCATTTAAGCCATAGTCACAGTCCATCTTTATAAAACTTGCCTCAGGAGATAATAAAGACTATATCATGTCAACTATCTGCATGTGCTCAAATTACTGTCAATAGACTGTTGATATATGGACTCAGCAATGTTGGTTAAGATAAAGTCCAGACACATAAACAACATAGGTTACTGTCAGATGCAAGAGGATCATGGTTTGAGTCAGGGTTAAAGGACATTGCTCTTAAGATGACTGTAAAAGTCTGTTTGGTTGGACATATGTTTCCAGAGAGAGGGGGGTACATTTTGTTGACAGTCGAAGCAAAGATCAGTACTGTATATTTGTGTTTGCTTGTTATCCTGGAATTATGCTTATTATTAAAACTTGTAAATTGCTTTGGATTAGAGAATCAAGCAAATGTGGAAAATAAAAAACTTTGGGGTGAAATTAAAATGACAAAAAAGAAAAACAGTTGAGTGGGATGCCAAATATTTGAAGCTTTATATCTCAAAACTCTACCAGAATTAACCTGAATCAATCATAAACAAAAACAATCATATACATTTCTATGTCAGTAACAATGCAGTACTGCAACCATAGGTTTGTATGTACTGTACAGTATGTATAAGGCTGCTCAGATTGATGTCAGTAATCACAGTAGAGAGGTAACTTGCAAGTGTTTTTGAAGAAGGTGATGAAACCTACAAAGAGATGTTTCTGTAGTTTAAACAACTAGTTTGAATGTGCAGCACTGGCATTTGGTAGACTACTGTGCGATATCTCCGGAGCACAGTTAGAAAGCAGGTCTCAAATCCCCTGTTCAGTAATTAACAGACTGGCTGATTATTAACGTAAAGCTCCTAAGTCTAATTGTGCAATCTTTTTCATTTATTTGGCAAACAAGTTGTCTCTGTTGAGCAGCTCTCTGGGGCTCACCGGCTCTTTACGTAAATTCTGCGTCAGTAATCGGGACTGAAGGGGACTGGACCAAAATCTGTGTCCAAAACAAACGTTCTGCCCCAGCAGAACCACCTCAGCAACTATACTATATCAACAACAAATTTAATAAGCAGGTGAAGGTATAGACCTAACAGTGTCCATCCATCCATCCTCATCCGCTTATCCGGGATCGGGTCGCGGGGGACCTAACAGTGTACCTAATATTAATAATCATTTTTTCATCAATCAACATTTTTTTCTGACAAAGAAATCACAAATTACTCAGAAATACATTTATTTTGATCAATGACACAGTAAAGGGTATTTAAATAAAAGAGGAACAAAAAATATAAATGAATGAACTGTAATAAATAGAATAATAATAATAATAATAATTAATAACAATTATTAATTAACAGCAGCAAATGACATGTTATTTTTAATTTTTCAAATAAATTAATCATAATCAGGTTGCAAACTTCATTTTACTAAGCTACCTACCTACATTTTCTTCTTGTTGTGTGCCAGGAAGAGGAGTTAAGTATTTTCAGTTTAAAGGGAACTTCAGGTCTTGTTCAGGATTTAGCTAGCCTTTGAGAATCAGACTTCACACATTCATTCTCAGTCATTTCTTTTACCCAAGCCAAAGAAGGCTTTTCATCTCAAGAAAAAAACCCTGAGGCCTTACATGAGAGGACTCAGACATCCTGGAGCAAGATTAAACATTATAGTTAAAAGTATCTGACTTGAATAAACAGAATAAAATCAGTCTGGGAGATGAGAAGAGAAAACATGAGATAAGGAAAAGGCTGGTCAATAGCCAAGACAAAGCAAAAGATCCCTGACCAAATTAATCTGTCATCTCACTTGTCCCCTCAGGATTGACTCCTGCCAAACTCTTTGTATGATTAGGCTGCGACATTCTGAACACAAGTTCTAATTGCTCAATTGGCTACAGAAGTGCTAGCCAAGCCCCCTATTAATTAATAACGCACATTGAGTATAAGCTCATGGCCATCTGCAAGGTCCACGTCTTGGTGTCAAGCATCAACAAAGCTTGTAATTAAAACCCTCCCTGGGACTTGATTTAATATTGTGGTACAGTTCGAACCCACACCAACAAACATTAAAGGTACTTAATTTTTCAAAAAAAAATTATTTTGTCCTCAAATCAAACTGGTCCTCTTTTTTATGCGTACACAAATAACAGCAAGGCAGAGAGAGAGAGAGAGACAAAGAGAGAGGGGAAAGAGGGAAAGCTGCACGTAGTTGCTTTATCAGTGGGCTTTTTCAGATAAAGCCAAATACGCACATTTGCTGGCGCAGTCAACAGATCAATACCTTTTACGTAATAATATGTTGCCGGGGCCTTACAAATACCCACAGGACACGCCAGTTGGTCATCGTCCAGCAGACTGAAAGATTGCATGCAGCGAACAAGATTATTTCTCAGAATTTACAAAGACGGGGTAACAGTGAATGGACAGCAGATTAGTTTCAGTTGTTGAAAACAGAGAACCTACATTCAGCTCCTCATTTTAGATTTATCATATCAAATAGGATTCTTCAAGGGCAGAAGTTAATCTGCAAAATGCAAGTCGTTCGCCAGTGTTCAGTATGTACCAGCCGTGTTGCTGGAGGACTTCTGCGAAATCAGACGGACATTTCCCTGCTGCACACCAACAAGAGTGTGCTTAGGAGAGGAGCAGCCTGTATCCGTTTCCTAAGGTAGGTTATAGGCAATGGCATATACTAAGCAGTTGGAACATAGCCTATAGAGCAGTGCCTCTTGACATTTTGGGACTGCCAGAATGTAGCCTGAGTTTCTAGAAAATGTATTATGTCAAATGTTATGCAATAGGAATGTAAGTTATAGTCAACATGTGTGTAAATGGCAATTAACGTAAGTTTCAGCAGCTTGTGTTTAAACATTTTCAACATTTCCATGCAGTTAGATTAATTCAGGTTTGACTTCTCATATCACCTGTAGATTTGGCTGGCAATGTTATAACTCACAATACTACAACTAAAATACCATTTATCACTGTAATAACGTGAGTATATTCTGTTCTATTTTTTCTACCGCAGGTCTGAGAGTGTCCTACTCAGCAGCAGGAAGCCTGGAGTTCAGAAGTTGGGAGAATGGACAGATACTTTGCACATGAGCATAGCATCTCTAAGTGTTGGCCATGGGCTTTCTGGTATACATTTTACACAGGTGGGTCTCCTACCAGAGACAGTATTACATACATTTATAACTAAGTACGTGCACCAGCCCAATGAACTGCAACTGCACAAATTGTTTGTCTCTTCGGATAAAGTTTGCTCTTGTTCTTCATATTTTGTACTTGGAAAAACTGAGGGAAGGAGTTAAAATACTGAATTTCCCTCTTTGTTTGCAGCAAGTGGAAAACCTCTCTCATGACTCCCTGATCAAAAGAGCAGCCTCAGTGGTTACAGACAGCTCAAGTACTTTCCTCTCCCAGACCACCTTGGCTGTCATAGATGCCATTACAGACTATTCGAAGGTAGTTTTTCATCTTATGCGAAAGAGTCACAGGAGTAAATCACAAAATCTGTTCTAGGCATTTATGGAGAACAGTAACATTGTGAAATTAACTGTCATCAATCATGTGTTATTAACATTATGTAAGGCAGATAAAAACTACTGTAACGTTATTATTTTAAAAATGACCCTGCACTGTCTCTGACTGTCTGTCCTCCCTCTGCTTACAAAAAGGCTGTGCACACACGCATCGCTGTCCAAAGACGGTATTTAGCCTCACTGGGAAAGCTGACCCCAGCAGAGCGGGATTCATTCCTGGAAGTGATCAATAGCCAGCGTGCAGAGGTTAGTTTGTATTGTCCTCTCTGGACACAAATTGTTGAAATCAAACCTCAATGTACTCTAGCATTCAGTTTCCTGTTAAAATCAGCTTTTACTCTTTGCAAAACAGTAAAAAAAAAAGAGATTTATTATATTTATTATTTATTATATTGTTTGTCTTTTGTCTTTGTCCTAACAGATTAGTGACAGACTAGCTCAATGCAAACGCTTTGAATCAAGCTGGATCAACGCTGTCAACTTGTGTAAAATGGCAGCTGAGGTAGCATACACTTCAGGTTAGTAAAATGGGTACCCGTATTTCTAATGATTGAATAATGAATAGATTAAAATCCTATTTTCCTTCGGTCTGTGTTACATTTTGTTAAATGTACAGATCACATGCTCAATAGATCTTAATTTAAAACAAAATGGATTTAGTGGACAGGAGTGTCTTCTTTAGGTCCACATCTAATGTTGCAACTGAAATTTGACAGAATGCATGTTTGTGTCTGTGTGTTTCCAGGAGCCGAGCAGGCATCCATCGCAATGAGAACGAACATTCAGGTGGCCCAGTCACAGGTGGAGGAGGCACGGAAACTATCAATGGATGCAGATAAGAAGTTGGCGGAGACTAAAGTAGAAGAGATCCAAAGGATGGCAGAATATGCTTCCTTCCGAGCTGATAGTGAGGAGCATGAGGTGCATGAGGCTTATCTACGAGAAGACTAAGACAAATAGAAAGAGATATTGGAAAACAGTAAAAAACGAACAAAACAAAAGAAAGCTTTCACCTTTGAAAGCTTTGACCTTTCTGTTTTATTCCCCTTTTTGAGTCTGTAAGATGTTTACATGTTTGCTTTACACAAAGAAAATTTAATTTGAAAAGGGACTGAAATAAATTACCAATAATTGGTAATTCTTAACAATTGCATAATTTATTATTTAAGACTATTTTTCTATTAGTGAATGTCAACTGCTTTTGGAGCTTCTGGAAAGTGAATATCAAATCTCCAGTGTAGGGCAGTGGGGTCGATCTAACATCGGATCACAATGTTTATTGTATGTTTGGTTGTAACAAAGACACTTTTTATGAAACTGTTTGCTTCATTGTTTTTTCACTGTTCACATAATAGAAAAAATAAAACTCACTATTTGATTTAAGATCCAGTATGTGCTGATGTGTCCTTTGAAAGGTAGCCTAAAGATAATGACGTATGATTGCAGCATTATCAGCTGCCTTTTATGTACATAAAGTATAATCTATGACAAGCCGTGAACTATTAACCTTCAGATGAGGCAGGCCTTAAAAGGTGAAGGCAACTGAATGTTTCTTCAACTTCATTGATTTTGACATTCTCCACCAGAGAAAACGCAAACAGCCTCAGCTGACTAATCACAGTTCTTGCTGTCTCCTCGCCGTATCTCCATAGTTGGAGTATCCACACCCACTGACATATAGTTAGTCTGAAGACTAACTATATGTCACTGCTCTACCTTATTGCTCTTATTGTTTTTAATCAAGGGTCAGCATTTAAATGCTCCTGCCTCTGCCTGCTCCCGCTTGGCACTGAACTAGATCTCTATACTTAGCCTTGATAGTTCACTGAGCTGCTTCTTTTCCAGAGTTGCCCAGTGAAGATGCAGATCCACAGAAGTCTTTGAATCACTCTTAATGTGACCGTTCACTTAGGACCAGGGCCGGTATTTATCAAGCTTCTCAAAGTGCAATTTTTGTCTTAAGAGCTGAGAATTCATGAAATTTACTCCTACTTTTAAACTTAAGAATAAAAGCAAGTTATCAAATTTCTCAAAGCTAAGAATCACTCTTACTCTCCCATTTATTTAAGACAGCTCAAGAGGTCTCTCAAGTGGTTAGGAGCTGCCAGTAGGGCTTGTGATGGCGCTGTGGAGACATAGACGCATCTTTCAGGAGAGGAAGAATGTATGTGAATTATTTGACGACGCGCAGTTAATAAGACGGGGTCGGTCAGGGAATGGGTGAGGGACGTCATCTCACCACTGACTTTACACAGTGATGCGTTTTCAGTTAAACGACAGCTCTGCACATTGTCATGCGTTTCATCGACTTCCCAACAACACCCCCATAATCCGACAGAAGCAAACACAGTTCATGCAAATAGCCGGCAATACAGGAGCAGTAGGCGCATTTGATGGCGCTCATATAAAGATAAACTTTTTTATCTTTCATTTATTAATGTATTATCTTGAAAATTCTTTATTGTTAAACGTGTGTTGAATATAGACTCCACTTAGGAATTTCACCGTTCGATGTGAATTTATCTGAGAATATTCTTAAATAAGGAAATCTATTCAGTGATTGGTCCTTGGCGACATCGTCATCCAAAATCCTGTTTGCGGCACAGCAAAGTGTCGTAAATCAGCACTAAGACTGACACTTAAGATTTTTTTCCTACACTTCACTCAAATTAGGACTACGATGTTTGATAACTAACTTTTAAGAACAGCTTTGAGCCAAGATTTTTTTTACTCTTAATTCAGTTTTTAGCAGTGTTCTCATGAGTAATTCTGAGAAGCTTGATAAATACGGGCCCAGGGCTGGTATTTATCAAGCTTCTCAAAGTGCCCTTTTTGTCTTGAGTGCTAAGAATTCATGAAATTTACCCCTTACTTTCAAACGTAAGAATAAAAGCAAATTATCAAATTTCTTAAAGCTAAGAATTGCTCTTACTCTCCCAGTTATTTAAGAAAGCTCGAGAGGTCTCTCAATCAGAAGAATCAGAATCAGAAGGAGCTTTATTGCCAACTAGTGTTTTACACATATGAGGAATTTGCTGTGGTGATAAGGTGCTACATGTAGACAAACATACAGTCAACATAATAAATGTAGAAATTGTAGTGAACAACGGTGTGGATTTGTGCATTTTATATTGAATAAATTTGGAGCTACTACTAAATTCCTTTCTCCTCCCCAGAGAAGATGGGGAGGGGTCAAAGTTGCTTTCTCTAAGTGCTATCCCGACCATAAAACTGGCACCTTTTTGATTCCGAAGCTGATAACGCGGGGCCTGACTGTTAAACTGACAAAGGGACACGAACCAGCCATTGGCATTTCCCTGAACAGCCTATCAAAACTGGCCCCCCCACACATGTTTCCGTGGCAACTGACCCTATTCTTTGTTTTATTACCACATCAAAAAAGAAAACCCCTGTCTCACCCAAGTGTGACATGGTCCAGACGCCAAACTTTGGATGACAAAGGACTGCAGTCCCCAAAGACTCAAAGCATTTAATTAAGTTTAATTAAATCTTTAGTTACCTGATTATGTTTGCCTCTATTTGAGTAGTTATGTTAACTGTTGTTGCTATCTGTTGTTGATATTAGTGCTGAAAAGAAGTTACTTGTGCAGTGTTTTTATTTTCAGCAAGACACTCCTTCATCTAATGTAATCAATGCTTGTTCATAATACTTTCCTACAAAATTCCTTTAGAAATGATGACAAAGGAATGTTTTACTATACTCTTAATCGCCAGCTTGAATTTAAGGATGAATCAACAATATTCCCAGTTCCTAAGGAGAGACGATCTTTGATTTAATCCAAGCTTTCCTCATGTAACCTGAGCTCCCCCAAGTGGGCGAAATAAGTATTACATGCCCTCGTCGGAAATGCCGTTAAATGTATAAATATCCTGACCAATAATGTGACAATTGTTTCCTGTTACCAAATGCCTACAACAGTACAACCGTTCAACCATTGAGGTTCGATTGTGGAAAATATTTGATTATAATACGTGCAAATAGATTTCTTTTCTTTAGACAT
>NW_025740333.1:0-6358 GCF_021292245.1 Micropterus dolomieu
CTGGCGATTAAGAGTATAGTAAAACATTTCTTTGTCATCATTTCTAAAGGGATTTTGTAGGAAAGTATTATGAACAAGCATTGATTACATTAGATGAAGGAGTGTCTTGCTGAAAATAAAAACACTGCACAAGTAACTTCTTTTCAGCACTAATATCAACAACAGACAGCAACAACAGTTAACACAACTACTCAAATAGAGGCAAACGTAATCAGGTAACTAAAGATTTAATTAAATGCTTTGAGTCTTTGGAGACTGCAGTCCTTTGTCATCCAAAGTTCAGTGTCTGGACCATGTCACACTTAGGTGAGACAGGGGTTTTCCTTTTTGATGTGGTAATAAAACAAAGAATAAGGTCAATTGCCACGGAAACGTGTGTGGGGGGGCCAGTTTTGATAGGCTGTTCAGGGAGATGCCAATGGCTGGTTTGTGTCCCTTTGTCAGTTCAACAGTCAGGCCCCGCGTTATCAGCTTTGGAATCAAAAAGGTGCCAGTTTTATGGTCGGGATAGCACTTAGAGAAAGCAACTTTGACCCCTCCCTTTCTTCTCTGGGGAGGAGAAAGGAATGTAGGGTAGCTCCAAATTTATTCAATGTAAAATGCACAAATCCACACCGTTGTTCACTACATCTTTAAATTGTTATATATTGGAATAGCCATAGATGAGCAACTGAAAGTACTTCAAAGGCTAATATGTAAAGGATGAAGGGAGAGAGCAGGCTGATTCCAAGTACCAACAGACACTTGTAGATGCTGTATAACTCTAGCTACCAGTAATGATGAATTGTTGATAAACCAAATAATTCAAAATTCTCATTTTATGAATTAGATGAATGACATTGTGGATGTATTTCAATGGCTGTTGTTTCAAAGTCAGATTGACCTAATGAGCTTATTTAAAGTACCCATGGAAGCTTGTAGATGTTTGCATCAACAACAGGTGACTGCAACACTCTAGGCTCATACAATTTGTAGTTATTCAAGGATGAAAAATGTTCATATTCTCATCTATTGAGTTATCCATTTTTCCAAAAGTGGAATAACTTCAAAAGTTGACATTTTAAACACAGATGGAGAAAGAGGTCTGATTCCAATTACCAAAGGAAGCCTGTAGATTGCTGTTTCAATAACAGGTGGCAGCATCACTCCAAGTGAAAGTATCGACGAGTTATTGAGGAACCAAATGATTCCAGATTCTCATCTATTAAGTGAGCCATAGATTCAAATCTGGAATCATTTTGAAAGCCTATATTTAGGCTGAGTACCACTGGAAGCTTTTAGAGTGCTTTATCACATACAGGTGAGTACACCACTCTAGGTAAATGTGTTGATGACTTAGTAAGGCACCTAATGATTCCAGATTTAAATCTATTGAATGCACTAAATATGCAAATCTGGAAATAAATTAAAAGCTAGCAATGTAAAGACAGAGGGTGAGAGTGGTCTGAAGAACCTAAAAAGTAAATTCCCACGTGGTGTCTGCACAAATCAGGGCAACATTTAAGACCATCTGTTCTTAACTTTCATACTGAGAATATTGATTTGCCTATGTGGTCACAGCAAAAGGTTTGGACACATTTCAGCCCATATGGAGTTTTCTAGCACCAGCACTGTGAGTTAATTTTTCCCATTCCATATATTTATGCACAGGATGTGAATTGGGGAATCAGAATAGGAATCAGAATCGGCTTTATTGCAAGGTATGTGTACACATATGAGGAATTTGACTATGGATTTTACAATGCTCACCATGTGTTTACTTATAAAATAATAAAATAAGACAGGCTATAGCATAGACAACGCAAATATACACACAATAAACAAACACAGTCATGACATTTGCCTGCGTTCAAAGTTCAAATTGAAGGTTGTAGACTGTTGCATCCAGGACAGGTAGATGCATCACTGTAGTGAAATTTGATGATGATTAATAAGGGCACAAAAAATTCAAAATTCTCAATTGCAAAAGATGGATGACATCTTGGGTGCACTTCAAAAAAACGGAATGGAATTGGTTGATTTCACGTACCAATAAAAGCTTAAACACTGCTTGATGACATAGATTCATGGGAAATGGTCCACTAGAAAAGCCTGGAATTAACATTGTAAAATAATTATTTAAAACTCATACAGAATGTGCAGGTGTTGTGTATTTAATATTTTAGTAACCATTAACATGAAACATAAAACCAGATCACAATTTTCTACTTCCTTTGTCACAGGAAGTAGAAAAAATAAAAAATGAAACTAGTTTCCATGTTTAAATTTAATCAACAATGTTCTTACCTTCCGTGATTCAATCTATAGTATAATGAATGCATGTAGATGAAAACATGGACTTCCTCTGTCAACAGGAAGTAGAAGCTGCAGCAGGAGCATGGACCGCATGGTAAGTGTCAGCTCTGTAATTTATCGAGTTTCTCATGCTAAAAGCGTTGATACTTGGTCTATTTTGTTGTATTTCAGTGAGAAAAATGCCAGTATCATGTTTTTATGCATTTTTTAACATTTAAAAGGAAATTTCATTGCTTTTTCTGTTAAAAATGATCACTTGATTGGCATAGATGTAAATGTGGAATGTAAATTTTATTTCCAAATTTCAGCCTACCTTCCACTTAATTCATGAAATGAAATTTTAAAAAAGCTTGCAGCTTTATTTTGTATTCTTATATTTGTGTTCTACTTCCTAGTTCATCCAGATTCAGTAATTACTGAATAGTAATGGAGCCCCTCACTTTTTTCAAGTAATTTTGTTGCTTTTTCTGTTGAAAACGATCACTTCAATGACATAGATGAAAATTTGGAATGTAAATTTTATTTCCAAATGTCAATCTACCTTCCACTTAATTCATTAAATGAAATGAAAAAAAAACTTGTAGCTTTATTTTGTATTCTTATGATTGTGTTCTAATTCCTAGTTCAACCAGATTCAGCAATTACTGAATAGAAATGGAGCCCCTCACTGCCAAGACCAAAGATAGTGTGTCAGCGCCCCCAACTGAGCAGGTCCCAGGGAAAGAGTCAGAACCCGTGAACCTCCTGCAGCAGACTCCCAACTGGATGCCACAAATGCAAGATAAGGCTGAACAAACCCCACCGGGACTGGAGCCAGGATATTTTCCAATTCCTACGATCCAGGAGACACCAGAGTTGGTACCAGAAACACCAAAAGACCAGATGCCACAAACCCAAGCAGAGGAGGTGAAGAAGCCCTAGCCAGGCCGGACCTGGCATGTGCTCAAAAACCCATCATGCAGGTGGACCCAGGAGTTTGTGCCACAAACCTCAAAAGAAGAGGTGTTTAGGGTTTGTTCATGTCCCTTGTTACAGGACAGTAAAAAACAGTGCCCGAAGGATGTGATTAGCTCTGGTTGGGAATAAGCATGTTTAAGAGTTTTGAGTAATATGTTCTTTTATCTTTAAAAGGAGAAAGAATGCTGACGCTTTGATTTGTTTGATTTGATTTTTATGTTTGTAATTTTAGTCTTTTCGTTACATAGTCATTCACACACACATGCTCATACATACACACACAAGCACACAGGTGCACATGCACAGACATGCACACATAAGTTTTGACTTTTTTTTTATAATGCAATAATAATGTAAATTTAACCTAAAAACATATCTCAGCAGAATTTAATTTAATAAATTTTACAGACCAGTCAACATGCTTGTGTCTGCCTCATATTTGGGCCATTTCTTTATAAAGTTGTTCTGCTCATTATAAGTAAATGTAATGATAAGATGTCAGTAGATTGTTGTTTCAATAACTCCACGGGAAAGTATTGATGAGTTATTGAGGGACCAAATGATGGATGACATTTTGGGTGCAATTCCAAAGCTGATATATCAAGAACTAATTGAAGGAATGGGTTGATTTCAAGTGCCACTTAAAGCTTGAAGACTGCTGTTTCACATGCAGGTGTCTGCATCATTCTAGGTAAAAGTGTCAATGAGTTATTGAGGCACAAAATGATTCCAGATTCTCATCTTTTGCATTATATGGATGCAATTTTGGGTTCACTTCAGAGGCTGATATTTCAAAAACTGGTTGAAGGAACGGGTTGATTTCAAGTGTCAATAAAAGGTGGAAGACTCTGGTATCAAGGACAGGTGTTTGCATCACTGTAGGTACAAGCATCAAGGAGTTATTAAGGGACCAAATCATTCCAGATTCTCATCTATTGAGTGCACCATAGATGCAAATCTGGAATGACTTTGAAGGCCAATTCTGCAAAGACGGAAAGAGAGAGAAACCTCATTCCATGTACCGGTGGGAAATATTAGAGTGCCTTACCACATACAGGTGGCTACATCGCTCTAGTCACAATTAATGATGAGTTATTAAGGGACCAAATCATTCCAGATTCTCATCTATTGAGTGCACCATAGATGCAAATCTGGAATGGCTTTGAAGGCCAATACTGCAAAGAAGGACAGAGAGAGAAACCTCATTCCATGTACCAGTGGGAGCTATTAGAGTGCTTTACCACATACAGGTGGCTGCATCGCTCTAGTCACAATTAATGATGAGTTATTAAGGGGCAAAGTGATTCCAGATTTGAATCTATTGCATTATATGGATGACATTTTTGGTGCTCTTCAAAGGCTAATATTTCTAAAACTGATTGACGGAACGGGTTGATTTAAAGTACCAGTAGAAGCTTTACAACCGCTGTATCACATACAGGGGTTTAGGGTAAGGGTGTATTATTCTATCTCGATGACCTCCCCTGTGCTGTCCGCCGACTACCACGGGTTAGGGAAGAAAAATTTGCAGGTTTTTGTTTTTTCTGTAGGCAGCAATGAGCCTATGGTTCTGTAACAGCTGAGTACTGAATGTGAAATGGTGGAAATTATCCTTAAGTGTCCTAACCAGCTGTACTGCTGCGGGGGAATAAGTAGTGATAACAGGAAGGAGAGAATCAGTGGTGAGCAATTTGGGGTGCTTAAAGGTTCTCAAGGCTCTGTGTAGGAAGGACCTACAGTACCCTCTGCTGGACAGAGCCGAGAACAACACCTTTGTGGCCGCTTTAAAAGCGTCTGCTCTTGTACAAATCCTGTGAAATCTCAGAAGTTGTGACTTTATCAGACCTGCAAATGTGTGTTTGGGATGAAAGCTGGATTTATGTAGTAGGGCATGTGTGTCTGTTTCTTTAAAGAACACCTTGAGGTCAAGTCTGAGAGTCGAATCAAAATCTGGGCCCTTAAAAGTGGTGGTGTCAAGAAAGTCCACAGCAGTCTGGCTAATACAGTATTTCAATTTGATGGATGGATTGTGGTTGTTCAGGAAGATCACAAAGACATCAAAATCCTCTCTCGAATAGGGCCAGATTCCCCAAATATCATCCAGGTATCTATAATAATAAAGGGATCTTTTGGGACAGGAGTTGAGTGCAGCTGTTTCCCATTCTGCCATGAAAATATTGGCGTAAGCAGGTGCGAATTTCTTACCCATGGCTGTTCCCTTAATTTGGAGGAAGAATTGTCCGTTGAACTCAAAATCGTTTTTGGTCAAATTTATTTCCAGGAGCTGCAACAACTCTCTGTCTGGTCTTTTAGCGTCTGGGTATTGTAGGAATATGTTTTTAACGGCCTGAATGCCTTCTGAAATAACAATATTGGTGTATAAACTATCAATATCCATGGTGAATAAAAATACATTAGGGGGTACGTGGATCTGCTTAATTCTTTCAACAAAATCATATGTGTCTTTGATGTAGCTGGCATGTCTAATCGAAAGAGGATTGAGATAGTGATCTATGAACTCAGCTGTGTGAAAGGTCTCACTGCTGCAGTCGGACACGATGGGTCTCCCAGGAGGGATTTCCCCGGGTCTGCTCCACCCAGCAGGGGGTTTGTGAATTTTGGGCAGCATGTAAAAGAGTCTAGGTCGGGGTTCGCTGTCTCCCATCAGGTACAGTTTTTGTTTGTGGTTGATGAATTTTTTGTCATGTAGTGATTGTATGATCTTGTCAATTGCCGGGATTGTGTCCATGTAGATGGGTTTCTTTAATTTGGAGTAGTAAGTCGTGTCCAGTAGCTGTCTGTATCCCTCCCACAGGTATTGCTCTCTGTCCATAATAACTATTGCACTGCCCTTATCCGCTGGTTTGATAACAATATTTTGGTTGTGTCGTAATTGGTTTAATGCTTCAGATTCGAATTTGTTCAGGTTCTGTGGGACCCAGCCCAGTCTGAAGTGGTCCTGGAAGTGCTGTAAGTCCGTCTGAATGAGTGTTTCAATTTCGGGGGGTAAACCCACTGCGATTTAGGGGTGAACAGTGGGCGGTCTGTGTCGGGTCTGTGTGCAAAGTAAGTCGCTAATTTGAGTCGTCTGTGGTACTGTTGGATG
>NW_025740334.1:0-10998 GCF_021292245.1 Micropterus dolomieu
CCTCCCTGTAAGATGCATTTGTTTTCTTCATGTTTGTGTTGAGAGAGATTCCCAGGTGCTTGTAGAAGTCAGACCACTCCTGAGTACGCTCCTCTGAGGGAACATCAGCGCTCAGCACAATGTCCAGTTTGTTTCCCATGCAGACTTGTGTGGCTGCAAACATGGCTGTGACACATGGGTCTTCTTCCACACCAACCAGTTGTAGCTCTCCACTCTTCTGAGTCAGCACCAACGCACACCACCGCAGCATCTGCCTCACTGTGGGCCACCAGCCTTTGGTGTCAAAAACTGCTTTGCAGAGCTGAGACAGAGACTTCTGTAGGTCGTCTGCATTCAAGGGATCACGTGTGAAGGAATCTTTAACAAATGGTGCATCTTTAGGTGCATTTTCTGCGTACTGCAGGACGCCAGTGGTAATGTTTTTTATCATATCAACCACAGAATCATCCAAATTCCATAACATCTTCACTTCTGCTAGAGCTGCAGGTAGACTGCTCTCATCGTTCCTTCTGAGAGTCTTTTGGAAATCCTGATGGAATCTCTCAGGGCCAGCAAAGTCCAGAGCCTGGACGAGAGTGTGTCCGGACTCATCCGTCCACTCTGGTGATATGTCATACGCTTGCACCAGCTTAAGGACTTCAGTTATTGAAACATCCTCTGCATATTTCTGTGACAGTGCTTTGAGCAGAGTCACTGCCTCCGTTGGGGTCCATTGGTTTCTTTGCACAAGTCTGAGGAGCATCTCAGTGGATTCTGAGTGGGTTTCTTTGCCGGTTAGGTGTGTGAGTGTGGATAAGAGAAGCTTCAAGCACTGGATTTCCATCTTTAAAATGAACACAGAGGCTCTTCCCACTACATTCTGCAGTGATGATGCGAGGGTGCTCAGGAATTGTATAAGACAGAGGTTCTCAGTGGAAAGCTTATCTCCAGCCCACTGTTTGGCTATGAGGACTGCGTCAGTATCAGAGCTGCTATAGTCAGTGAAAAAGTACATCAGGTTCAGGTACAGGGCTTGAGTCAGCAGGAGACTCTCAGCAGCATTGCGTGCTGATTGGCTGATGGAGTCCACCAGGGACTGCACCTGATTGGAGATACTTTGTAGGGGAACTCCCTCGGGGATCTCCAGAGACAGGGCACACAGCTCTGTGATGAACACCTGAGCGTGCTGCAGAGTGCTGAGGGACGGGGGAGCACTGATCCATTCATCAAACAGAAGTTTGTCCAGGACTGACAGGATCTCCCGCTGCTGGTCTGCTGTCAGCTGAGTGAGACTCAGATCTGGAACAGGGGAACTGCATTTCTTAGAGAGGATTTCTAGAAGCTCATCCCTGCCTGATTCATACTTAGCCTCAAACTCATCCAGATGCCACATCTGAACATCTCGCTTGGACTCATATTCTTCTGAAATGTGGCTGCTCTGTTGTTTCTCATGCTGCTCTTTGGCTTGTTGCTGCGATTCTTGTAGACTTTGATCCAGTTTTTGTCTCTCCTCTTCTCTTCTCCTCTCCTCCTCTCTTCTTCTCTCTTCTTCTCTTCTCCTCTCCTCTTCTCTTCTTCTCTCTTCTTCTCTTCTCCTCTCCTCCTCTCTCCTCCTCTCCTCCTCTCTCCTCATCTGCTCTTGATCCCTGATTGGTTTATTAAAGCAGTATTCACACTCGTACATGTTATCGGCGCCAACTGGTCTGTAGTATTCACCTCCATTGAACACATAGACGTACCGCCCATGAACAGTACTTTTGGAGAGATTATCAAAGGATGTGCACGGAGGCAGGACTTTATAACACTTGCAGCATCTCAGGCGGTCGCCCATGTGACATTCTGATGGTACGTTCCCCATTTTTATAGATTTATTCAGCAGTTAAGTGGTGATTTTTTGTGAACCTGTGTTTTGATGAAACAAACAAAAAATACATATTTATGAAATACAAACTAACTCAAAGCAGGAACTCCTGCTTCTTTGGTTCTTTGTAAAATGGAGCATAGCCAACAAAACAATACAGTATTCGCCCACCTGTTACAATGCATACCATGTGTAAAGGCTGAGTCCTTTCTGCAGTGGTGAGTTTGATTGAAACCCGAGTCCCTTTGTCTGCCAACCTCTCTCTCTTCTTTCGTGTCTCTGTCCAGCTGTAAGTGTCATAACAAAGCAGAAATGTAAAAAATAAAATAAAGAATGTCAGTATACACACCATTTACATTATGTTTGGAGCTTTGCATTGGCAAGAGAGTAAGATTCTAAACATATTAGGAATGTAACGACTTGTTAATCTCACACTTCGATGTGATTTTTGATGTGAAGTTCAGTATTCGATTCAGAAACGATTCCATTTGATGAAAATAATTAAAATGACAACCAAGTATTTCTGTGAAAAATAACGTCATTATTAATTTATGGGGGATTAATGCCATAGTATTTTCAATGTTTTTCTTGGTTAAGCAATGTGCAAAGAGTAAATCTAAATGTTTTTTTCAATACAGTTTAAAAAGAACAGTTGCAGATGAGTAAGCTGTATAAGGTAAAGTAACTAGTAACTAAAGCTGCCAGTGCAGCATTAAAAAAACTAAATTTCCCTCTGAGATGTGGTGCAATTGAAGTAGAAAGTAGCAGAAATGAAATACCTGCAGAAGTGTAATGGAAATGATAAAATTACATCACCTACATTATGATGTATGACAGCAGGGAGTGAGCACATCTGTTTAACAGCATCTGCCTGGAACAGAGTCTTAAGGATCCACATCTCCCTTCTATATTACCACTCAAACTTTCAATAGGAAAGTCTGGATGACACCACAGTAGTAGGCGGACTCATTAACTACTACGAGACGGCCTACAGGCAGAGGGAGGTTGAGTAGCCAAAACCTGTACTCATATAAAAGTACTGTTAACTATTGTCAACATTTCAGAGACCTACCAAAGTTTCAAAAATGATGTTTTCAGGGGAGTTTGTGTCTTATTAAGAGGAGCAAAGCTCCCCCTGGCTCCCCCATAGTTCGCACCCTGCTTTCACTGCTGTCTAATTGGTGCATTTTTCATATATTAAGACGCGCTTGGATAGGTGGGTGCTTTGGGTGTGATGATCACAGTTATGTCCACAGATCTGGTGGGTCTTAAACATAAACACTTTATTTATTGCGGGTGGCCTGAAGATTAGTGAAATAGGATGAATTGTCTCCCCATTAAGTAAGTCTGTGCGCATTTACGCACAAGGTACAGCAGCTTAACTTCACTGATTAATTTAATCTCCTGATATTTTGACAGTATCGGTCAGGATGCACTGACAGCAGCCTCTCTGATCATTAAGGTCAAATCAAATTCAATTTACACATGATCCATAATGATAACTATACAGAAAAAATTTTATGAATGGCAAAATATCATAATGTCAATGTAGAGGCTAAGCCCAAGCTTTACGCCCCTGAGGTGCTGTGCCAAGGTTGAGTAATTAGTCCACATTTTACTGATTTGATTGATTATTTGCTGGTAAAACCATTGATTTTAATTTATTTCCATTCATTTCCATAGTTTTTTTAATATATATATTTTTACAGTGCATGTTCTCAACAAAGAGAACCAAGAATATTGATAAATACTATAAAATAATATATATATAATTTGTATTTGTTGGCTTAAAATAATCGTTCTGGTTGTTTCCTCTGCTTCACAATTTAAATCCCTACTTTTGTTGGGCATTTGGACTCTGCGAGCCCGTTCTCATCTCAGGGCGTCATATACCGACGATTTGAGAAATTATTTGACGCTTCCAGCAATAAAAGACATTTACAACAAACGCTACCTGCACAGGGGTCCCGAATCCCACCCACCCTGACCACTGCGTTTTCTGACCAAAGTCCTGGGTATCAAAAGAATATAGAGGATGTGTGCGCTCTACGACAGGTGAGGTGGAGGCAAAGTTGCATTTGCTCCTTACATGGGATAAATATAGAAGCATCAGAGACCAATATTTTGACGAATTCAATCAATTAATACCAGATTGCAAAGAACTTCAGGATAACAATAAGAATATTCCTAGGAAAACCTCGCCGCCAAGTATGTGTCTCAGTGTCCCAACCTGAGGGACAGCGAGTTGCTCAGCCAACTGTTGCACTCAGTGTTCGCTGCATGGCAGGTTACTTCCTGTTTTTTTCCTGTTTGTAGTTTACGTTCTATCTCATCATTTCTGTGGTTGTAATTTTGCTAAACTGAATGGTCCTGATTGCATTCATTCTTGTTGTGATTTTGCTGCAAACTGCTTTGGCAACATTGTTTAACTGAAACATTCATGCCAATAAAGCACACTGATTTGAATTGAATTGAATTAAAAGACAAAGTCACACTGAATCACTCCTGCCTATAACTCCTACTCTAACACCTTAAATGCTTGACACTCTCTTGAGGCAAAAATTATTAGAAAACAGTTCAATGTGTGGCCTTACCGAAGCCTTGTTGAAGAATCTTTGAGCATCAGTTGCAGAAGTCAATACATAGAAAAAGGAAAAACAAGTGGAGAGCCTCCAGTATTACATCTGCTTTTATACAGTGGAGCTGAGGGGAGTTTTCAGATGACATCATAGTAAGGGGTCAGTTACACGGTCAAACTAACATTGGTTTTACAGAGCAAGCATACTAAAGGTTGATTAAAACTTTAAGATAAGATTAACCTTTATTAACCCCCTGTAGGGGAAATTCAGTTTGGCACAGCAGCACAGAGGAATATACATATTATATTATATTAGATAGATTATTATTATATATATCCTCCATTCAGGACTTTGATATTTGATATTTCCAGAGTCAGGAAACATCACTGCGGATCCATCTCACCCCGGACACAACCTGTTCCAGCTCCTCCCCTCTGGCAGGCGCTACAGAGCACTGTATGCCAAAACCAACAGACTCAGGGACAGTTCCTTCCCACAAGCCATCACTCTGATGAACAGCTGACTCTGACTCACAGTGTCAGGAATCAATTCTTGTGCAATAACCCAGTAACTCTAATCAGTCTCTAATCAGCCACCTGTTTACTGGTTACCACTTATTATTTATTCACTATTTCAGTGCTGTTCATACTGCTCAAATTGTCATATTTTATATACTGTATACCGAATCCACCTACCTCAAGTCATTACTCCTGCACTACAGTAAGAATGGTTCATTGGTGACTACCCTAATTAGCACCACAGTTTAATGTGTACAGATCAATTATTTGTCAATATTTTTCAAAAGATGCAGGAGAGACAGGGACCAAAAGAGGAAGAGGGCCCACAGAGACTGCGTCCCTTTTTGGAGACAGGGACGATCCAGATCTTCGGCACCACCTTCAACCTCAGTGAGAGGTCGAAAATAATTATAATTATAATAATAAAAGAACCCTTTATTTATAGAGCAGTTTACAACCACGTTAAAAAGTGCAAAGACAATAAAACAGAGAACAAGATACACGATAAAATCCAGAAAATACATCAGAAATTAAAATACAGTTAAAAGATAAAAACTAAAACAACTAAATAGGCTCTCCTAAAAGTCTGTTTTAACAAGGACTGGTCTGCTTGCTGCTCAATCATTTGGTGATTTGGGTTTCCACTGTTCTCAGTGAATTGTACTGTAAAGAGTTTGAACTTTGAACTATTGTGCTCCCTTCATTTTTCTGAGCAGTACAAAGAAAGCAAACTAAAGCATATTTCTTATGAGAAAGCGAAACTTTAAGCAATGTTAAAATATCTTCTTCCTCAAAAGCAGGGTGTGAAGTACCTGCAGGTCATCCAGAAACAGGAACTCCAACTGTTTTAACAAGATTAATCTTCCTTAAGTCTCAAACAGCCACAGAGACAGATTACTGACATTTACAAATGTTAATTTTCAATGTGCAGTGTTGGCTAAGTTACTTCAAAAATGTAGTGACGCCTTTTAAGCAGGCGGCACATTTCCAGCGCATAATAATTTACAAATTAAGCACTGCATCCAACCTTTGAAAAAAACACCCATCCAAGTCAATGCCATTTCAGTGATCAATAAAACCACTGATCAGCAGGCAAAAGTTTGCAGTTCAGTTGTTTATGAGCGGTGTTGGGAGTAACGCGTTACAAAAGTAACACATTTACAGTAATGTATTGTTTTTTGCTGTAACGCATTACTAAAAATAATCGGTAATATTATACCCGTTACAATCTTTACAAAAAAATTATGAGAAACATTATGGTGGCAGAAAAACTAATCCATGAGTAAAAGAGTAACGTTATTTCCTGTTGCGGGAATCCGATGGTGGAGATTGTACGCAGGGTGCAAACTACGGGGGAGCTCGGCTCCTCTTAACAAGACGCTAGCTCCCCTGATGGATCATGGGTAAATAGATTTATAACCTACGCAGCACATCTTACTATCAGAATAATGCACCCTTTAAATAACTGTGAAAGTAACACAAAAGGATTAGTTAATTTCCATGCCGACAGCGCAGTGGTGTAGGAGACAGATGTGTCCCTGAGCGAGACACTTAACCCCTCGTTGCTCCAGAGCCGTGCGACCTCTGACATATAGAGAAATTGTAAGTTGCTTTGGAAAAAAGTGTCAGCTAAATGATTTATTATTAAAATGATTAATTATACTTGGGCACATTTTACAAACTGTAAGTTAACTCAATAACTCAAACCACAGCAGCAAAACAATTCAGACCTGCTCCAAACAGTAACAACATGCCAAAAAAACATGTCCTGTAAATCAGGGGTTTTCAAAGCCTGAGACTGCAGGCCTCCCCTCAGACAAAGCTTTGGTTGTTGTAACTTATAATTGCTAAAGTAAATAGTCGTGAATTGCATTGCCAGTAAAGCACATTGAATTGAACTGAATTGAGAAAGAGAGGTTTGGTACGTGATGTTAATATCATACACAAGTTTCACTTCCTGTTTTGTCCTTTATCTTTTGGTTGCTGTTACAGTAAATACAAGAAAAAACTTACTAATCAGACTAAAAACTTTATCACCACTGATTAGCCGTTAGTCATCTATTAATAACTAATAAATGTCTGCATTGTCTCTAAACGTGTTTTTGTATTGTCTTACTTTGACCCCACACTCCTTCTGAGTGAAGTGAAGTTGGACTTTGTGTATGTGTTGATCAATGTGTGTCTCCTCACCACCAGCATATGACAGAAAACAACAGGCGACACACATCACTGTGACAGGTACAGCGAAGGCCTCGCGTCCCAAAGAAATGAACAGATAATTAATAGTCATGTCATGAAAAGAGCCGTCTCGCGAGACTCACGTAATTGACATTTTTCACATGCTGTCAATCCACACATTCATTTTCTCACGCAGTGAAATACAAATATATAACTGATTGTAGTAACAATTACTTCTGAATAAAAAAATGCTAATTTTATTGTTTTCCCTCACTTGTTAAAATGCTGGTCATATAATTAAAATATCATCAAAAAGTTGATTTATTTCAGTAATTCCATTCAAAAAGTGAAACCTGTATAATGTTTAAATTCATTCCACACAGACTGATATATTTCAAGTGTTCATTCCTTTTAATTTTGGAACTACTACAACTAATGAAAATTCCTAATTCAGTATCTCTGAAAATTAGAATATTACTTAAGACCAATACAAAAAAAGTATTTTTAGAAATGTTGGCCAACTGAAAAGTATGAACATGAAAAGTATAAGCATGTACAGCACTCAGTACTTAGTCGGGGCTCCTTTTGCCTGAATTACTGCAGCAATGCGGCGTGGCATGGAGTCCATCAGTCTGCGGCACTGCTCAGGTGTTATGAGAGCCCAGGTTGCTCTGATAGTGGCCTTCAGCTCTTCTGCATTGTTGGGTCTGGCATATCGCATCTTCCTCTTTACAATACCCCATAGATTTTCTACAGGGTTAAGGTCAGGCCAGTTTGATGGCCAATTAAGAACACAGCTGAGTGTCCAAATGACTTGAAAGACACCATACAAATACAGACCAATTACCATTTATGTAAACACAGGTTATAATATGGACTCTATAATTTCTTTGGTTATTATTTACCGCTCACCCATATGGGTAAAACGGAAGTGGGGAAGTGACGTTTTTTGATGGAGCTTGTTGACAGGTGAAGCAGTCGGCGTTTAGTTGGCTCTGCTAAGCAATATTTTCCAGACAACTCTCAACAAAGGAATATAAACCTTTAGCTGTGGAATATATTTGGGGAACCCCACTGTACTGCAAGAAAACCCTTCATCTAAATGGACGGTGGTGAGTTTGTATGCGTTACAAGTTTAACAAATCAGCTGATCATACCTTCAGATCCAAACGTCAGGATGATGTGAGAGCAGAAAACCAGTCAGCAGCAGGTGGCAGTGTTACAGAAGGTCAGTCAGTCAGTCAGCAGCAGGTGGCAGTGTTACAGAAGGTCAGTCAGTCAGTCAGCAGCAGGTGGCAGTGTTACAGAAGGTCGGTCAGTCAGTCAGCAGCAAGTGGCAGTGTTACAGAAGGTCGGTCAGTCAGCAGCAGGTGGCAGTGTTACAGAAGGTCGGTCAGTCAGTCAGCAGCAAGTGGCAGTGTTACAGAAGGTCGGTCAGTCAGTCAGCAGCAGGTGGCAGTGTTACAGAAGGTCGGTCAGTCAGTCAGCGCTCTGATGGGAGAGTTTTCACAGCGGCCGGAGACGTGACAGAGCTCCACAGAGTCCAAACTGTAGAAACACTGAAGAAGAAGAAAAACAGGTGGTTATTGACTGTGTGAGGGAGAACAGTCTTCTAGCATCAGTCCACTAGATGGCCTCATGGAGCTCTGCTTCATGGAGATCTAAACTGAATGGCACTTTGTGAGGCAGCCATGTTTCATCTGGACGTTTGGATGATTCAAGATAAGAAACCAGATAAGCTTCAGATATCAGTGGGAGGTGTGGTTGTAGTTACACTGTGAAGAGGGCAGTGAAGGGTCATCAGTTTAACTATACACCTCCTCTCTGCTCCTCTTTCACCTCTCCTCAAACCAGCAGCTGACAGAAAACAGACCTGAAACTTTCCTGAGTTCCACAACTGACGGTTTGTCAGCTGACAACAAGTTAACAAACCTTTTCCTGAAGTAAAGAGACCGGCTTGGTTTGTTGCCAGAACTTTAGTTTTGTTGTTAGTTTCGTTTTTACAGTGAAGGCGACTCAAAGCACACAAGGAAACATGCATTCAAACTGGCTTCTCTCCAGCTCCCCTTTTACATAGAAAAGTCTGATGGGAAAACTCCAAGATCAAAAATTCTACAGTCAACTTTTGTTTTGTTATTTCTCTTCTGACTGCGAGGCCTTCTGCTTGTTGCTGTTAATAAAGAGCTTATTCAAAAGATTCATCATGACTGAACCACAGCTCACCACCAAATTAAGATCCTCTTTATTAGGAGGCCCCAGACAGTTCAACAACCTCACATTGATTTAAAACCATTTCCTTCGTCACTCTGTTGTTAAAATCAAATGTTCATCTGATATGAAAGTCTGTAAGAAACACATCAGACTCACTCACCATGGTAATCTGAATGTCTTCAGGTCAGCAGCTCGCTGGTGTCTGTCTGTAAAAACAGAGTCCTGCTCCTTTATATTATGGTGACTCATAGAGTCCATGGGCCAGATCAGATATTGATGTGAGTGGCCAAAACCTTATCTATAATAACCTGTTTATAATGTCAATATAAGTAAATTAATGTATGAGCCTTTCCAGCACAGGGGTTGGAGAAAGTCCGAGCCGTCCGAGCTGCTCTTGATCACCAACTCAGCCCCTGTTGTGATCCAACTTTTATTTAAAACCAACAAGTGTCTACAGACCAGTTGGAATGTAAAAGACAGAACAAACAAGCCCATCAGAACAAACAATGTACACATCAGGAGGACAGCTTACACAAGACCAGATAGCATCCCAGACATTTTGAGGACACAACATAATTTGAGGTCCATACGGTAACCTTAACGAAAGGTTTGAACAGCTTTGATTGTTTCCACTGTCACTTTTTTTGTGTTAGAACATTCTCAAGTTAGAGTGCACACGTATTTGAGCCTTTATGGTAAATGCACTGAAACGCTAAGCTGACAGTCAGGGTTATTTATGTTATTATGTTTATTCTGTCTCACTTTACAAAGACAAGTGTTCCAGTCTGAGCTCTTACCTGAAGAGAGGCTGTGAAATTTTAATTGTACACCATACAAACACCACACACAATATCATTTATCAAATTGCGCCAGACTTGGTGAACTTAGCGCCATGATACACATTTAATAACGTGAGGATTTCAAAATAAGGTGTCAACACAACGTAATAAGATAAATTTGATGATATTCACAGGAAGTATAAAACATATTACATGTGTCCATTAAAAGTAAAAAAAACACTAAAATGTTAGGGAAATGACTTTATTCTATGATTTTGGGTTGCTGGACTTTTTGCTGTGTCATCACCTTTTATATATTTACACTGTGTTTATGTTCAATTTTTTACTAGAACACATGATGGTTTACAAGAGGGCAAAGTTGTTCACCAATATAGTTTCTTAATTCTGCTTTCAAAGTGCACCAGATTAATGACTTAACTTTAAAATGTACAAAATCTTCTGGTGCTTGCCTATGGACCTCCAAGAGGGTCTGACATTCTCATTATGGGCTGAGCCCCCCTAAATGTGATCCTAGAGTCGCCACATGTCACGATAAATAAGATTACAAAGAGAACTCTCTAGACCGGCTCTATATGA
This sequence comes from Micropterus dolomieu, assembly GCF_021292245.1. NCBI lineage: Eukaryota > Metazoa > Chordata > Actinopteri > Centrarchiformes > Centrarchidae > Micropterus > Micropterus dolomieu. The sequence continues at coordinate 10,703 of NW_025740334.1, forward strand.
AAAGTACAACGAGATAACGTTTGTTGTGAATTGGCGCGATATCATTTATGTATATAACATTTGTTTTTGTGAGTAGCATAAAGGGAACTACAACTTCCACATCGTTACACCACCCTGTAAAAGATCATGTGGTGTCCGAACAATAATGCTGAGATGATGTGTTGAGAAGAAATCCGCTTGACACTGTTCTTGATCATAAAAGTTTATTACATCAAGGAGTTCAGCATCAATTACAAGCTCTGCAGCAGCTTGGAGAGAGACCCAGCCCGATGGCCACTCTGTCTCTCTGTACATCA